>NC_066580.1:348519658-348821590 GCF_024323335.1 Lathyrus oleraceus
TTGCATAATATCCAATAATTCAATATTTCCTTTCATTTCCATAACAGTTTCATTTTCCTAACCCAACTTTTTAAGGGAATTTTCAAATAGCATGACATGTCCTATAGTTGAGTCAGTGTGCCAGCCTCTAAATTACAACCATCCCAGTTAAGAAAAAGATCCTTAGAAATAAATACACAAAAGTTACCTAAAACTAAAACAACTATAGAACAAATACTCTTTTTTTTATCTCGATTATAAACAAAAAAAAAATACCTACCTCATAATGATTAAGAAATTTAGTTAACTGCAATTAATATTCTTGATCTCAAAAAAAATATGTACATTCTCAAAACTGCCTTTTATGAGAATAAAAGTCTTTCTAATGTAACATTTATATTAGTTTAGGATGTGTTTAGAAATGATATCAATAAATATAATGAAAGTATTTAAATTTGCTTATATTCAAGACTATCAAATATGAGTATTTTTGTATTTATATTCAAATTTGGTCCTTGAAGTTCTCACTTTTTGACAAATTCAGCCTATTGAATCCAAGCTGTCAAGTTTACAAAATAAAAAGAAGAAAGCAACACAAGCAAGCAGTATTTTCCAGGATCAAATTCTATAATCTATTCTTATCAATACATACCACAACAACAACCAAGTCTTATCCTACTAAATGGGGTCAGCTACATGAATCAACTTCCGCCGTAATGTTCTATCCAAAACACTCTATATCGAGATATATTCTTATCAATACATACAATAATAACAAAATTAAAAGGGGCAGTTAGTGAGAATGAGAAAGTAGAAAAATACTCTTTCAGCAAGGCTGTGGCTATCAGTAGCTTGACCTCTTCTAGCTCGAACATGAATATAATCTTGCTTAGGATGTGGCTCATCCGTAGTTTTTTCCGCATGCTTTCCTGAACTGATGTCTTCTCCTACTACTTCCTCATCTTTACTGTCACCCGATGTCTTAATCCTTTTTCCATCATCACCATTCTGCACAAACCCAAATTCACCACCTCAACTCCAAAAACAAAACTTGAATTTCATTCCAACCAGAATAAAATAATTTTTTCAGCAATTTGCAAGAAACCTATCCATTTTTCATATTATAATACTGAATTGCACATTAGCTTTTTGTTTCTCTTAACCCTTAAATTTCAAGGAAAATCAAGTCTGGTAATTCGAAGTTCAATCGGAAAGCAAATAAAGCAAAAATGCTACATCTTACAGTAATCAATTAGACTTAAACCGAATTGTTTAGAATGAGAAATTACCACGTCGTTGCTGGTGGAAACGCCTTTAACAGAATCCTCCTCCGTGTGGCGCCTTTTCCGGCCATGGTTCAGAAGTGTCAGGTCAGGACCTAGGAATTGTCTAGCGGGAACTTCCGCTGCGAAAGCATGGTCGAAGTGCGGTGTTGTGGAGGGTGGGAACTGCCAGATCTCCGGTGGGTGAAACGACAGCGTGTTGGGAGCAGCGTTGATTATTGGCGCTGGATCCATGGAAATTCCAAATATATCCCTGTAGGTTTAAGAGCGAGGGAAGAATGGGATAATAAAATAAAGCATTCGAATTGAATAGTGATATGGTTGGGAGAGTATAGTAGTGTTGATAATTTTCTGTCTTTATTGTTGCTGTTTTAGACACAACTACTTTGGGAGTCAAATACAAGTCACTTCCATAGTCCCACCACTCTCTTCCATTCCTTACACTTACATCTTATGTGAAATAACAAATAATATTATTTAATGAAATATATTTACAAGGTGAGACTTAGGTTACTTCATAAAATATGGATAATTTATCATTTCACATATATTCGATCAAATCAAATAATGATATAGGTATAATAAAAAACATCAAACTCAACTATTTAATATCGTTTTATTAATTCACACACACAATTATGTTTATTAACTCACACACACGACTATTTAATTTCATTTTATTAACTAAGAGAAAAGTTTTGAATATTTTACGAAAATAATCTAATTTTTTAAGGAAATTCCCAAAATAACGCTGGTTTCAAAAAAATTCTCAAAGTACTTCACTTTTAGGAGGAGACGTCAATTCAATTGGCGATTCCTCTTAAAAATTGAATGGAGGTGTCAATTGGATTGGTTAGGACACATGTCATAGCCAATCCAATTGGCGTCCATGTATATCAGTTGAGAGGAGACGCCAATTGGATTGACGCCTCAGTGTAAAATGCATTATTTTTTGCTAAATGGTCTACGTGATACATAATTTTGAAATATGACCAATTGATATTAATAAAATTTTCCGTTTACATAAAAAAGCCTAATGGTGATGACCGGGATCACCTAACCAACCTCCAATCCCACATCCCCTAACTACCCTAGTCCGTGGGCCTAACCCACGTTGATGATTCACTACCGGTGTTTGAGCATCTGAGGGGCCAGGAGCGTCACTACCAACTACAGGAGATGGCCTATTGAGATAGTCAGACAAATCGGCATAGTCTTCAGTATGTATCGAGGGTGTACCGCCGTAGCTGAGTTCATGACCCATGTCAGAGTAGTTGGGTTGTGTTTGACTCATTGGTGGGCGACCGAGACGGTTGAAGGGAGACATGGGTGTGAATGATGCGTCGAGGAAATGTTGGAAAGATTGTTGGGGTGTTTGGTAGAGATAGGGTTGTTGGAGGTTTTAGTTTTGTGGGGTTTGGGCTTCTTGGCTATGGTAGAAGGAGGGGCGGTTGGTGTTGAATGGTCGTTGGGTGTTCTGGATAAGGTGGCTTTGGTAGGGTGATGTGTTGGGTGCGGAGCGATGTTGGGTCTCAGGTTGATGATCAATTTGTTGGTGGTGGTATGAGGTATGCTCTTGGTATTGGGGTTGGGTGTATGGCATGTTTTGGTTGTATGTTTGTGTGTTGGTGGAACAGAAAGTTTGACGGATAGGGGGTTATGTGTATCCGGTCTGACAATGTTGTTAGGGGTTAGATGTTGAGGTGTCTGGTGTGTAAGTTTGTTGGCGTGGGTCGTACAGGTACATATCCTCTGCGATAAACTGAAAACCAACCGATCTGTACCAAGCCATATAAGTACGACTTGGTTTTTCTTCATTTGGCATGACTGCGTCAGTTAAGACATGGTCATGGCGGTGCTTCCATTTGCGAAATAATGAGGTTATTATCCTTACGTCTGTCGGTCGAAGATGATCCAACAGATTGCGATAATGAGTAATACAGTGTCTAGGATATTTGTTATAACTCATACCACGTGCAGACCATCTGCACCAAAAAGGTAAAAATATTAGTTAGAGATAATAATCTTTAAAGAAGTAAGTAAATATATAGCAATTTAAACAACTTACTTTTGTGCATACGGGAATGTGAAAGGGTTGTTGTTGACGGGTGCTAGGGACGGTAGTCTTGACCAACCTCATGCTTGGAGCAAAATAGTTTTCATCTGCACAATGTCATCTTCACCAAAATACAGTCTCAACTAGGGGTGTTCGTGGTTTATGAACTGCACTGAACCAAACCACATTTATAGTTCAGTTCAGTTTATAATAACCATTTTTAAAAAAATGCAGTTAATTGGTAAAATGGTTTCAATTCAGTTTAAAACTAGTTTATAATCGGTTTGTATTTATAAACTAGTTTATAATCAGTTTGCAATTATAAACCAATTTTATAATTTAAACTCTTTTAAAATCAATTTTTTTAATTTCATCAAAAATAATTAATTTTAAAAAATTATTTGAAAATATTTATTTTTAAAAAAAAATATTTATTTATAAAAATTAGTTAAATTTTTTATTTTTTTGAACAAAAATCTGAATAGATAATTCTAAAATTTCATGCAATTTTATTTTTAAATTTTAATTTTAATTTTTCGGGGGAAAAAATCTAGAATAAAATTTTTTCGAATTTTATTTTCGGAAAAATAAAAAAAAAATTATTTTATTTTTATATTTCAAAAATTTTGGGGAAAAATTTCACTACAAAAATTATTTTATTCTGAAATTTTTATTTTTCAAAAAAAATATTTTTTCAAATTTTTTTTATTTCAAAAAACAATAATTTTTTATTTTTCTGAAAATATATATTTTTTATTTCAAATTAAATTAGATTTTTTTAATGAATAAAAAAAATTCAAAAAAAAATATTTTTTATTTTATGGAATACAAAATATTTTATTTTCAGATTTTTTTCTAAAAAAACTATATTTTTTATAATTTTATTTTTAATTTTCAATAAAATATTTTTTACTTTTCATAATTATAAATATTTTTAATTTCCATTTTTTTTCACTCTCAATAATTCTTCTTTTTTTTATTAAAAAAAATTATAACTAAAGCAGTTTATAAAAGAAAAGTGGTTATGAACCGGTTTTAAACTGAATTATAATTGATTAATTTAAATGGTTCAGTTCATTAACCATTCAAATGGTTTAGTTATTTTATGGTGCAATGCAACTCAGTTTAGTCATATAGTTTGGTTAACAATATTTTTGCACACCCCTAGTTTACGGGTTTTGCACATAGATTAAGGAATGTAATAATTTTATAAAACATTGAATGTTTACTAAATTAACCTTATTAACATGTTGAAAGTAGTGTACAAAGTAATAATTAAAGGACACAATTGGAAAATAGCAATCATTTCTAAATTGAAAAGTGAGAATGACATTCTTTTGAAATAAATAAAAAGAAAACGATATTCATTGTGAAACGGTGAGAGTAATAGATACAAGAAAAATTCTATTGTATGTGCCTAGTGTTTCTTTCTCATTCTCTACTTCCATCGCATCATTTTCATACAAGTATTACTTACACCTCTCTCTCTCTCTCTCTCTCTCTCTCATTTTATATTAAAAAGTTATCAAACAGAGAAAAACGTGAAAGAATATAGCTAATATATTCTCAAAATTTGGATAAAATTTTGTTTTAGTTGTGAATTGTTTAAGACTCTTTGTGGTACAAGAAAATTAGCAGGTTGTAGCATTAAGGATTGGAAAATATGAGTTCTAAGTTCACGACAAGAAATGTTGTCTATAGCTAGGGGCTTTTTGCGTGGAGTTAAACACCTCACTAAAAAAGATGTCTTGCCAGAGGTAACCCCTCGCAAAAGAGAAAAAAAAACAATATTACGAGGGGTTTCCCCTCGCAATAGAGAAAAAATAATAAATAAAATAATAACAAGTGTATGAGAGGCCACCCCTCGCAACATTTTAGGAGGGAAAAAGTATCATTCAAATTTTTGGAGCGGTCAAAAGTTGTTGGTGGCCAGAACATGTTTTCCATTTTGTGATGGGATACCCTCAGCAAAATTTGTCCGTGAGGGTAGCGAGGGGTGTCCCCTGGCAAAAAGTTTGCATTTTCCAATAAAAGTATAAAGTTGGTGTGTGTGCAGTAATGAGAATCTGACTGTTGAGTTTAGCGAGGGGTGACCCCTGGTTAAAAACTAACCCTTAAAAAATAGAAAGTTGGTATGTGCAGTAATTGTGAATTATTGCAACATATTTATTTGAGTTTAAGGAGGGGTGACCCATGACAAACAATTAACGCTTTTCAAAAAAATCAGAAAGTTGGTGTCTGCGGTAAATGTGAATTATTGCAACAGATTTATTTTTCGATTTATATTTAAAAAAATCAGATTTTTCTCATTTCATTCTACTCTCATTTCCCTCGACCTTTATTTCTTCTCTCCACCATTAACCAAAACAGAGTAAGCAAAGCATTTCTACAATTTTCAAGTTCAAGCAAGCTTCATTCCAAGCCTTCAATCAAAACGGAAAACACACACAAATTAAAAGAAAATCTTCTGTTTGGTTCATCAACTTTCAAGGTACACATTTATTTTTAATTGTTTTTAGGAAATTTTGTATAAGTTAATGTTTTAAAAACCGGACCAGAGATCGAACTGGTGACGCTTACGATTTTAGGTTCAACTAGTTCAACCGGTTAAACTTACGGTCGAACCGTTTATTAAATAAACTAATAATATAAAAATAAATTTCATAAATATGTCACACATAATCATATGTTCATAACTTAGTAAAATAAATATTTCAAAAATTCATTACAAATTTAATACAACAATATCGATAATACATATAATAACATAACATAGTCTTACACTTCATTTTAACGTTCATTTAAGAACAACTTGATCAAATTAAAGAATTACAATAAACTAAGTAAACTAATTCAAACCAAAATTAAAATAACAGAATATAATAACTAAAATAAAGTTCAAATAATTAAGTATTCATAAATTAAATAAGATAAAATATCAAAAATAAATAATATAATATACTTCATTAAACAACAAAAAAAAACGAATTTTAATTGAACTATGACAAATAAATCTTAATTGACAACAACAAACAATATTGACTTGAACGACAATCAATATTGAGTTGGATATCGTGACTATGTTTGAAAGAGACGCCGTGATGATGATTGAGTGTGGTTGAAAGAAAAATTATAATGGAGTGACAAAATTTAGAAGTTTGTATGGTTGTAAAACAATACGGATTTTTTTTTGTGATTGGAAATGTTTGTTAAGTTTTGATATTGATATATTAAAATTTATAAAAAAAATTAAAAAATGGTCAATTTGATAAAAAAAAATTGAACCGAGCGATTTTACGAAATCGGCTCCAGTTCTTTGGTTCGAATTGTTTTGAGCGGTTCAATCCGATTTTTCCGGTTTTACTCCGGTTTTGACCCACTAGCGGTTTTGAAAGGTTGACTCAACTAGATTCATCTCCGTTTCCCGATCCAACCGGTTGAACCGACCGACTGGGTCCGATTTTTAAAACATTGGTATAAGTGCATGATAAACATGTTAAGTTTTATTGTTTTTGGAAGAATTTGTATTGTGTCGTCAATGTGTTGTTTATAATATGTGGATTAAATATATATTCATGGAAAAAAAAAAGGAATTTGAAGTATTTATTTATATATAGAAAAATTTAAGAAAAATAATATTTATATTATTACATAATAATTTTGGTATATATATTTATGTTGTTAATTTCGTATAAATATAGACCTACATATTTAAATATATATTTTTATTAATAAAATATTTTGATACTATATTGCAAGAACACATTCTTCAAATTAAAGATAAAGAAATTCATAATCATTACCTTGGACATATGTGTTCACAGATGTTTTTTGCGAACAATCACGAGTTTGAAAGTATTTGAGATTAACTCGAAAAATCTCGGGAGCAACTTTGTGCAAACACGTTTACAAGAAAATATGTGTATGACGTGACTACGAATGTCTGTGTGCAGACAGTGTAAAGGCGAATGTCGCATCTCGAAAAATATGATTCCTCGCGATGGTCGCGGAAAAAATTTACGTTCGAACAGAGTCACCATCGAACTTTATTTATCCCAATGAAGGGATAGGAAAATATCGATAAAACCTTTAAGAAATGGAATAATGGTCATCACAACCATATTCGGGTTCGGGAGTGGATTACGTAAGGGGAAGGTATTAGCACCCCTTACGTCCGTTGTACTCAACGGGAACCATTTAGTTCTAATGTGTGTTTCGTGTGTTAATTTATGTTTGTTTGTTACCTTTGGGTTATAAAGTATTAAAAATAGAAATGGACGAGAACCTCAAAAAGGGAAAGGGGAGGTTTTTTATTAGTGTGCTCGCGAAGATACAACAATCTCCTGCCTACGTATCCTTATGGTGTAATAAGGAAATCAGAGCATTCGTAGTTCGGGGAACTACGGTTGGTTGGTGTTTTTTAATGAAAAACTGTTTAGATCGCATCCTAAAGGCTAAACGTTGGCTTGTCTCCTCTCGGCGGAGGCTTAAGCACTAGTTTGTTGTGCGCATTAGAAAGGATTAAATGGTGTTCTTTTTGAAAAGATTTTGATCACACAGAGGTGACACGTTGGATTAATATGTTGGATGTTTTGATTGGTTGAGATGTTTTTGGTTGGATGACGATTACTCGGATAATCGAGTAAGGCAACTCGTATCCTAATAGTCGGGAAAAGGAGTAGAAGACTCTATACCACTTTCTTTTTCATCCTTAATTATAGAAAGGATTTGATAATAATTAAAGTGTTTTGAACGGATGAGGAATACTCGGATAATCGAGTAAGACAACTCGTATACTAATAATCGGGAAGAGGAATAGAAGACTCTAGACCGCTTTCTGTTTCATCTGAATAATTTACGAAAATAAGTTTGCATATGGTTGATGTATTTTAGCATGAACGACAAATACTCGAATGACTGAGTTAGACAACTCATATCCAAGCCTTTGAGAAGGGGAATTGAAAGCTCAAAACCATCTCCTTTTTCGTATAGCTTGTTAAGAAAATGATTTGATTAAGTTGTATGTTTGGCGGAAAAATGACAATTGTTCGACTGACCGAGTAAGAAAACTCGTATTCGTCCAATTGAGGAGTGAAGTTGAAAACTCAAAGTCAACTCCTTTTTCATTCAACTTATTGTAAAAAATGTTTTGATTTAATCGGGGTATTTCAATTGAGTTTGAGAGAAAACACTCGACCTTGGATCGAGGTTTTAGATTTGTGTTTTGAATGAAGTAAATTTATTTAGTGTATTGCTCTTCTACTCGATAAAAATCGAATAGGTCTCATTGTAAGAAAGCCCAAGAGTAAGCTATGTGAGGTTGATGGCGATGCTTTAAAAGCGATCGACTTACAAGGGTGTTTTGAATTGATTTGGAAAATGCGCACTCGATATTGACCGAGGTTTGTATTTACATGTGCATATGAGTTGAATTATGAAAATGGTCTCGAAATGAGATTGCTTATGAATTTTAGCTTATGCAACGCGAATGCAAAAATAACCAACAAGAAAATAAAGAGTCTCATTGTAAGGTAGCCCAAGAGAAAGCCTTTTGTGTGCAAAAGTGACTTATGTTAAACAAAGGATAATGGTCTTACAAACATGTCCCTCTAAGGTGGTGCCATGATGCCATTCTTACAATATGCATGTAAGTTACAGATGAAAATCCAAGTGTTTACAAAATATCACAAAGAGTAAAAGAAGACTTCCAAGCAAAGGTCCTAAGATGAAATCCTCTAAGTCCAAGTTGATTAAGAGTGGAGTGAATATTTTTGGTCTTTATCATTTTATCATGTTTTTGTTATTTTTAATGTATGATGATAATAAAATAAATAACAAGTAAATAAACATGCATGATAAGTTTGTACAATGATGATGATGATGAGTACTTGAATATAAATTACAAGGTAATAACATAAAAGTAAATCACAAGATAAAGAATGGTAATATCACAATAATAATGGTTAGTGAATGTAAATGAACAATAGAATAAATTGCAAGGAAGTAAAGTGCAATAATGTAAATGTTGGAAGTTAGTAGTTAATGGTTAGTAACAATAAAGGTCGTTCATGACTTATCCTTTATTATTTCCAGCAGGGGTCGTTGGCCCACGTGCCGCCTCAATTATCATTTTCCCTATTTCTGCCGATGCTGACAGGCATGAAAGTTTCTGTTATCTAGACCGAAGTGGAATTCAGGCCAATTTTTCGGTATTCAGACTGAAGTGGCATTCAGGCCAGTTTTCCGGTATTCAGACCAAAGTGGCATTCAGGCCAGTTTTTCGGGATTCAGACCGAAGTGGCATTCAGACCAGTTTTCCGATGTTCAGATCGAAGAAGTTTCCGACGTTCAGGTCGATGCAACTTGTGGCATTCAGGCCAGTTTCCCGGTATTCAGACCGAAGTGGCATTCAGGCCAGTTTTCCGATGTTCAGATCGAAGAAGTTTCCGACGTTCAGGTCGATGCAACTTGTGGCACTCAGGCCAATTTCCCGGTATTCAGATCGAAGTGACATTCAGGCCAGTTTTCCGGTATTCAGACTGATGTTTCATAATCTAGTATCTTCCGATGCTCAGATCGAAGTCATTTCCAGTATTCAGATTGATGAGTGGCATTCAGGCCATGGTTATTTCTGTGTTACCATTTATTTTGGTATTCGGGCTAACATTCTTTTTTCGGTGTTCAGACCGACTCTCATCGTACCAGACAGATTCTTTGTTGATGCTCAGATCAAGACTACCTCTTTGCCGATTCTGACAGGCATTGTTACTTTGTTCTTCATTTTTCACTTCAGGGTAAATTTTTGGGTTTTTTTTAGTATTCAATCCCTTGATACCTCGAAAGTGCGAAAGTCGTTGCTATCTTCCTTTCGGGTTTCCAGTTGATTGAATAAGGGCAGCTGTAATACCCCAAAATTTACCCTTCATTTTTCTTAGAAGCATGGGATTATGTTTCACACTTCATCAGCATCATATTAGGTCATACTCATTGCATACTGCATTAGTGACATGGAAATCAGGGTTTGATTGATCACTCCTTAACAGAAGGAGCCCACACAAAGCAAGATTGAGAATTGGACTTCATTTTCTAAATATACAAGTCTCAAGGGTCTCAGGAGGATCTAGGTATCTTATTGTGGTCCTCAGTTCATCAGTGAAGGATCCAGAGCTATCAGAGTGTTCATATGGATTTAATCAGAAACTAGGGTTTTCATGGCTACCTGCAACAGGCAATGTTTGTTTGGAAGTAGAGGGGCTCACCCATGTCATGATTAGAGAGGCATCTTGGCCTAGGAAGATTCACAATTATCTCAAAAAGATCCATTGGCAATCAGTGCAATCAGTTCCTGATCAATTTTGCCCTAAATTAGGGTTTGGTATAAAATCAGTTTATTTCTGATTCTTTGGGTGAAACTCTTTTCCATGGCCCTCCATATGTCCACAAGGGTCTACGTACAAAAAAATCAGCTTTTTATTTGAGTCAGAAGTGCTTCAATTGATCACTAGAATCGGGATCAGACAGTTTGGGAAAAGTCAACTGTGGGGCCAGAAAAGTCAACTCCTGACTTTTTGAGAGTGGAATCTCAAAATCCATGCCTAAGGGAGCCTACATGTGAAATTTTATCAAGGTTGAATCATGGATTCATCATTTAATCAGGAATTGGAAAAGTTACTTAATTTGGAAATGGTTGACTTTCCATTTAGGGCAAGTTTTCATGATTGTTGCACTCACTTTAAGCCTATTTTCCATCAAGATAAAAGCTCCATTTGAAATTTTCTCCAACATGAAAGTTGTTCCTATTGTTCCAAGCTTTCTAGAGATATAAAGTTTGCTCCATTTGGATCAAGATTGAGAAATTTATGCTTAGTCAAAGTGAGACATTTTTCTAGGACACTTAGAAAAATTTCTAAGTCCAAAAATCTTCAAAGTTTGTCAAGACTTCTTGGCCAGTTTTCTTGCATTTCAAGGCATCAATTTAAAATGTTTTCTTCACAACAATTATACCTTGCCATGTCCTCTTTCATATCCTTTTGGAATCATTTCATTTGGATCAATGGTTTGAGAGATGCATTCACTTAAAGTGGGCACCATGACATGATTTTCTAGGCATATTTTAGGCCAAACTGGCCCAACCATTTTTGCAGTTGTGAAACCTGAACTTGAGGCCATTTTTTCACCTTCTTCCATTCATCATTTCAACTTGTGCTCAACATGAAAGATGACATACTCCATGAGATCTTGCTACTGTTTGCATTATTTCATCATTTGATGACTTGATCATCAAGTTACATGGCCTCAAAGTCATCACTTTGAAATGAATTTCTTGCTTGCCAAGCCATGCTGCAAACCAGCCCATGTTTTGCTACCTCTTTTGGCCATGCATTGGATATTCATTCACTTAAGTTTGACCCAAAATAACACAAACCTCATGTGTCCATGCCTAATACACCTCACTTCACATTTTTATTCTCACGGACATCATTTATTTCAAAGCCCATTAGATTATTTGACCTACATATTTAAAAGATGCAAACCCTAAACCTAAGAGGCATTGGAATTTCGTGGCAAGCATTGCAAGGTCAGCCCCCATTCTCTCTCAACAAGCTCTTGAGTTAGGGTTCTTGAAACACAAATGAGGCATCATATTCTTCCATCATCTTCTTCTATCAAAGGGGCAGTGGACCTAACATCCACTAGGTAACTCTATTACTCCTCTTCCATGGCCATGTATGGATATATCCATGTTCATCATCATCATCATCATCACCATGCTCATCATTATTGTCATCATCATTGCCATGCTAATCATATGCTCATGTTGGTTTCATGCTTGTTTACAATGCCAATCACATGCTTGTGTTATTGTTATTAATTTGTGCTGCTGAATTTTTGCCCTAGCCCGTGCCCATGTTGTCACCTTGTTGACAACATTGCTCAATGATCAAGCCATCATTTTTACTAAAAAAAGTCACCATGTTAATCTAGACATTTCGTACTTGATATTTTGTCTTTATTTCATCTCATTTGGTGCCCTATAGTGGTTGTATTATCGATTGGAAGATTGGAAAAACTCACTGCACTTTCACGTGTTTCTACATGCATGGTGTTAGGGTTTATCTTCATGAGGAAGACGATGGCGTGTCACTTTGATAACCATTGGATCCAAGGCGCATCTTTTAATCCTGGCCGTGCATGCGTTTTTTGTCCTGTAGTGTTTTAATGAAAGTTGTCCAATTGATATCAGGTCACATGGTTTTTTTAAAATAAAACGTTATTTAGTTGTGTCACGCGCTGATTTAACTCGCTTGGACCTTGGGCCTTCCTCTGTCTGCTTTCCACACCCCCACTTCGCATGGCCCATGAGCGCCTATTTCATTTTCCAGCTCAATTAATTGCTAATGCACCCCTTCCATTTTCATGATCATTTTAATTCCCATTTTATTTTCTCTCTTGATTTTAATTACTTATAATATTTTCTTTGTTCATAAAAATACCCAAAAATATTTTCCACATTTCTTAATGTCTTATTTAGTTTTATTTAATTTTTATTTTCTGTATTTATTTAATATTAATATTTTATTTTAATTATTCTTTCCAAATGGTCCATTTTAGCACACATTTTTTTCTTGATTTTATTTTTATATCTTAAAATTATTTTTAGCTTTTGATTTTTGGGATGAAGGTTGACCACTGTCCCATGGTCAACCTGACCTTTTCTTGGAATTTTATCTCTCATTTTCAATTTATTTTGGATTTATTTTTGACCTAGTTTGGTTGGTTGACTTTTGTTTTGACCTCTATTTTGTTTCAATTAGTTTATGCACTAATTTTCATTATTTATAAAATCTTTTTGGGGGATGATGATGTCCTTACCCCACCTTAGTTAGTTTAATTTTTCATAATTTTCTTGATTAATTTGCTATTTATTTCATATTTTTTAAGTTGACTTGAATTTTCAGTTGACTTCTTTATGATCGATGTTTGACTTAGGGATTGCTTATGGAAATTGAAGAGATATTTTGATCCTCCCTTGTTCATCTCATATGCCATGTATTAGAGGCCTTTTATCTTGATTTTATTTGATCCTACCTCATTTCCTGATTTAATTATTTCAGTGGATCCTTTGTGTGCATCTTTTCATTTGTCTGACTCATCTATTGTTTGTTGTACTTGTTTCTTTCATCCATGCATGCCATTGCTTGATTGTTTAACATGTTCATATTTCCCATGCCTTATGTGGTGATTATTTATTTCATTCTTTGATTTCTTGGATTGGATTAACTGTTTATTTATCTGATCTGATTAATAAATGTTGCCTACTTGTATGATGTATGAGGCATATATTCTTATTGTTTAATTGCCATGGATCATCCCCATTCATAACAAATGTACCCCTCTCCCATGAAGTGTATAATATTTATTCTTTCATTCCCTATTCATCTGTTAATACAAGAATTAAAACGAACATCCGATAATCATTTCAAAACAAGATCAAAAGCTCGATCCAACGTCGAGTAATCATTTTCAAAACTTAACAGAACCAGCACGTATTCATCCATCCTCTTGTAAGTCGATTGCTTCATGCATCGCCATCTACCTGTAAGTCGATTTCCTCAGGCATCGCCATCTACCCTTATCCGTGGCTCCTCTCCTTGCTCCATCTGTCGACTCTTGTTCCGTTTAGGTAGCACCCATTAGGTAGAACCCTTTGTATGATAACATAGGTAGAATTCCCTTATTCTTTGCATGCTAACATTAGGTAGATGTTCCCCTCTGTAAGTCCTAAAACATAGGTCCACATTGCATGACAACTCTAGGGCAGAGCTTCCCCACTTTGAGACCTTCCGTGCGTCTCCTATCTTGTGGCATGTCAGTCCGTTCTATTGCAAAGAGGTAAATGCCTAAGACTCGATTCAGCGACCTGCGACACCTACTGCTAGGACGTTGAACACATTGCCCACTTTCCTTTGACACAGTTGGTGTCCTCCTTTGTAAGTCCATGTTCAGATGGCAATCCCTAGTTAGGCGAACTACGACAACTCTGATTCTCATGTTCAGATGAGATACGTAGGCACGAGATGCAATGTCTTGTCGAGTTTGACTGACGACTAAACAACTAATCCTTGCTTGCTTTCGCCCTTGCTGCGATTCTTTTCTCTCGCCCTCATTGAGATCGAGACCTTCCCTTTCTCTTGCCTAGTTGCAATCGAGACCCTTGTTCCCGTAGTTAGCTGAACTACGTTTTGCTCTGATTCTCATTCCAGATGAGATACGTAGGCATAAGACGCGATGTCTTAGCGAGCACACTTCTCTTTAACCCATAGGTAGCCGAGCTACGAAGACTCTGATTCTCATACTCAGATGAGATGCGTAGGCAGTGGATGCGACATCCTTGCGAGTCATTTTCATTTTCTTTTAACCTTCTTTTAGCAGATAGTACTTTAGATAAACATACACCCTTTAGACAA
Source organism: Lathyrus oleraceus (assembly GCF_024323335.1). NCBI lineage: Eukaryota > Viridiplantae > Streptophyta > Magnoliopsida > Fabales > Fabaceae > Lathyrus > Lathyrus oleraceus. Next base: position 348,534,445 of record NC_066580.1, read on the forward strand.
GAACAACAAGAGTGGACCCCGTAGAGTACTACGGATGCGTAGGGGTGCTAATACCTTCCCTTCGCATAATCGACTCCCGAACCCAAGATTTGGTTGCGAGACCTTGTCTTTTCCTTTCTTCAGGTTTTCTTCGATCGTTTCCTTTCCCTCCTTTGGGATAAATAACGAACGGTGGCGACTCTTCCGTTTTCTTTTTTTTCGCCGGTTGTTTTTTGCATTGCAACAATAGGCAATCTATCAATGCCTCAAAGTATCATGAATGATCTATTGATCAACCATTAATAGGTTTGAAACATTGAAGATTTAATCAACTCTAAACAACCATGTCATGATCCAATAGAACTCATCAACCAAATAAATGTAACAACAAGTCAACAATAAATATTAAATGATAACAAAAAAAATATAAAGAAAAATGGTTTCATCTATGTATCAAATGACCCAAACATGATTGAAATAGAGGCAGCCTATCAATGCCTCAAAGTATCATGAAGGATCTATTGATCAATCATTAATAGGTTTGAAACATTGAAGGTTTTATCCACTCTAAACAACCATAGCCATGACATAATAGATCTCATCAACCAAATAGATATGAAAACAAATCCACAATAAATAGCAAATGAAACAAAATACTAAGTTTGATTAAAGATAGTGGATAGAAGTAGAAAGAGCAAGAAATCCCAAAAAAAAAGATGTAAACCAAAGTTAATCATTTTTTACAAGCTTGAGTCTAAAACCTCTCAAAAAATCAAACAAGAATAAACAACCATTTTCAACACAAAAACAAAACCAAAAAGTTAACAAAGTTTAAGCTAAAATCATTACCGAAAAATGTCAAAAAATGGTAGGTTGAAGTGGTGTTGAGCTTGAATATAGAGCAAGGAGTTTGAGATGAAAGTGTTTATGGTGGAAGTATAGTGAATGAGCTGAGTTATGAGCGTTAGAGAGTAAGAAGTTTTGAAGAAAATATGAAAGTGGACAAAAAGTTGGTAGGGTGACTTTTCTAAGAGAGAAAGATTTTTTGTGTTGGCTTAGGTTTAGAGAGGTGAGTAAATGGTACTTGGACAGAGCTTTTGGGGGCTAGGAAGCATGAAAAATGAGGGGAAATAATACCTCTATTTATAGGGAAAGTTGGTGGAAAGAGGGGGTGATCAAAAAAACACATTGTGTAAAAAAACAGACCTATTGCAGCTGCCTGTGCAGGTATAATCGGTTACCCTAATTAGGGTGACCGGTTACCCAGTCAAAAATGGCCAAAAACTCAATTTTGGGTCTGTGTAACCGGTTACCCAAATTTATTATTATTTTTTTTTGAAATAATGAATGGTGTATGTGTAGTAGGGTCATGGATCAGATGAAAGTTGTATCGGGATAGGACAAAATTGGGGTATGACAGCTGCCCCTATTTAATTACCTTGAACCAGAAGGTGTGAACGACAACAGTCTTCGTACATTCATGGTGGAAGAAAATTAAATACAAAAGACCCGAATTTTGTCCTTTTGAAATGCAATGGAGAAATGCAGAAGGAAAATGCAATGGATTCCAAGTGCACCAAGGTAATAGGGGTAGAATTCCAAATCAATGCCAACCCTCGAGTCGACATTCAAACCTTGCAAAGGTCGTTATTGGTGTAAAGGCAAATGTGGGGCTAAAACTGAACATGCTTTCTAGCACCAAAAGGATGACAGTAGAGTTAATCGCCCCCCATCAAAGGTTGATAAAAATTCACCATGATTTCCAAGATCGTTATCACCGAAAAGATGATGGATAATCCAAGCTGCAAAGGTAGCCATCACTAAAAGGATGATGGTGAGATAAATAACCAAGCCGAGAGTATAATATCAAGACTACCGCCAAAAGGATTATAGTTAACTCATCAACTTCAAAGATCATCATCACCAAAAGGATGAAGGTAAGATCCGACAACAAAACTTGTTATCACCAAAAGGATGATAATAAGTCAAATAATTTTCAATGATCACCATCACCGAAAGAATGAAGGTATGATCAAGCAACGAAACTTGTTACCACCAAAAGGATGATAATAAGTCAAAATAATCACCATCACCAAAAGGATGAAGATAAGATAAAAAAAAACACAACCTATTACCACCAAAAGGATGATAATAAGTCAAATAAACTCAAACGATCACCATCACTAAAAGGATGAAGGTAAGATCGACAACATAACTTGTTACCACCAAAAGGATGATAATAAGTCAATAACCTTAAATATCACTGACACCAAAAGGATGACAGTAAGATCAAACAAACAGAGCTTGTTATCACCAAAAGGATGACAATAAGGACAAAACTTTAAAACTCGTTATCACCAAAAGGATGATAATAAGCCAAAACAAACTTAATGATAGCCATCACCAAAAGGGTGAGGGTAAGATGAAAAAAAAACCCGTTATCACCAAAAGGATGATAATGAGTCTATAACTCAAATGGTCAACGTCACCAAAAGGATGAAGGTAGGTTTAAACAACAAAACTCGTTACCACCAAAAAGGATGATAATAAGTTGATAACTTTTACTGATCACCGTCACCAAAAGGATGAGGGTAAGATCAAACAACAAAACTTGTTATCACCAAAAAGGATGATAATAAGTTGACAATCACCATCACCAAAAGGATGAAGGTACTACAAACAACAGGACTCGTTATCACCAAAAGGATGATAGTAAGTCAACAGTCACCATCACCGAAAGGATGGAGGTGAGACCATAACTTCGACACTCGTTACCACCAAAAAGATGATAATAAGTGATAATAACTTCAAATATTGCCGACACCAAAAGGATGACATTGGGATTGGACTTTCCTTAGGTCACAATCACCAAAAGGATGACAACTTAAACCAGATTCCATAATCACTATCACCAAAAGGATGGATATTTAAATTGAACTGGACGTCATCACCAAAAGGATGATGATTAGACATAACAACAGAGATTACCATCAGCGAGAGGATGATGGTTGAACCAAAATGACAATGATCCTCATCACCACAAGAATCGCCGACACCAAAAGGATGACAGTAGGTTGTAATAATTGCAGAGGTCACCATTCACTAAAAAGATGAAGGTCAGACCAAAACCTCAAGGATCGTCGACACCAAAAGGATGACGGTAAGATCAAACGACAACACTTGTTACCACCAAAAGGATGACAATAAGCTTTAATAATGAGGGGTCACCATTCACCAAAAGGATGAAGGTTGGACCAAAACTTTTGGCACCAAAAGGATGATAGTGAGAAAAATATTAGAAAAATAAGGCTACTGTCAAAGTTCAGTAAATCCGACTTGTCGGGTAGTATTGGAACATTACTGGGTAAGACTTGCTTGGAGTATCAACTACAAAAGGTTGCAGAACAAATATTCTCTGGGGAGATGTAGTTTCCATCAACAGAAGGTTACAGGAAACGACTCATTGAGGGACGCTCAACGCGAAACAAGATGGGTGTTTAAAAGAAACAATGTTTGACTTAGCTGAGGATAACGTCTTATCAACAAAAGGTTGAAAGATATGACTCAATGGGGAACGCCTGATAATAGGGTAGGAACTCACTTAGAAGAATTGACAGTGATTCAACTAAGGGTTGGCCTGGGTGCATACGACTAAACCCTGGTTCTTGATTTGTGCTATATGCATAAACGTCATGTATGCATTATGTATGCATGTGATGCATGTTTGAATGTGAAGAATGATTGGTTTGTTTGGGATTGGCCCCCCTTTCAAAGGCGATGTATTTTCTGGAACCCAATGTTGGTTGTATTCGATTTTGTCTGGGTGCCAGCAAGGTGGACTTTGGCTTTGGGGTAATTGTCGGTATAGATTGGACTTTTAATTAGTGACATGATTTGACTGCCCGACACTCAGTAGTTGATGATGTGATAAACACACAACGGGTGTGGGTGCTCTTGGTGCCCCAAGTTTGATTTCTTGCTGATACGTTGTGTCTTTGTCTTAGAGAAGATCTCGATTTCTTCTTCTGAGATGTTTGGCCAGCCTATAACTGAGCATATCGACGTGATCAACGCACAATGATTATGCCTTTGACGTGCCCCTAAGATTCTTGTCAAGATGTGATATTGTACCAGTATGAACTTTTGACATTTTTGTTGTGAATTCAAGTAGTTTCCAGCGTCTGACGTAGTCTGCTTGACTGACTTGGAGATACTGAGGGAATTCGCTCCTGCCCCATTATGTAGGGTGTTCAAAGGGATTACCATTGAAAGGAAACCTTATGAGTGATTATCTCATGATGTGGTCTGAGTTTGTTTTCTCCAATGTCCGACTCTTGCAATGATCCGTCCCTGATTAGCCTTTGAGAGACTTGCCTCAGACATACTGAGTATTGAAGTGTTTTTCCTCCCTGATTAACCGATGCTTGGAGATTTGTCTTATACCGACTACTTCCTAAGTCAACATAATCAATAGGATGCCATGCCCCTGATTCATAGAATGGTCTTGATTCGTGTCAGCACCAACGATCAAGTGCCTCTTGAATTGCCCCTTGTTGGAATTTTCTCGATGTCAAGTACTGACTGACAATTAAGAATTGTTATCCAAGAAATGGTGATTTTAATGCAATGGTTATGCGAGTTTTGAGAAAAACAATCATTCATTTTGGAAGTGTTGTGGTAATGTATGACGAGTGGACCATGTGTCCAAACGTGGTGTCGGTTTTAGCTAGTGTGTGAGTGATATAGTGAGAATAGAAGATTAGCCAATCTCTAGGAGTCAGTTTACACAACCTTGCTGTGGTATGCTTTCAAAATAAACCCTACTTCCGTTAGGTCTTTTGAGGGTTGTAACGTGGTTTGGTTCATGGTTATTGAAACAAAAGGATATAAGGCTCAAAATTTATTTCAACCCACCCCTTCTTCATGATGATCTCCAATCCTACGTTCGGTTAATTCAACACACATTTTCTTTTATGCGAGTACAACAATGTAAGATCTATTGAAATGGAAGTCATCCTATTTTGTTCTTCACGGGTATTGGTGACCCTTTGATTTGGGTATGGTGGTCACCGAATCTTGTTTTGTTTTGTTGAGAACTTTCATTGTCTCTTTTGATTTTTGTTTTGATCCTTAACTTTTGCATGGACCGCTTGTTGAAGCTCTAATCCATTAGGATTTCCCTAGTTTTTTTCCTAAGTCTCTTTTTAGGGTGTTGGACTTAGCGGGCTCTTTTTTTTTAGAATGTGGCTGCCAAGTCATTGGTCATTGAAGAACAACCGTCATAACTTTTTGATTTTTCAAGGTTCCTTCGACACTTTAGGATGTGTGCGAAGAATGGCATGTAGTTGATCCACATACTGGATATTTCATCTTGTGATTTGAATGCATAGTCAGATTTACTGAACACTACCCTGCCCCAGGTTTAATGTAAGGTTTTTTTTTAGATCCGAAAGAAACTCCTACTTCTAGGCTCGAAGTGGTTGACTAGAGATTAACTCCTTATCTCTCCAGTGTTTGGGATTTTGAAACAATGCATGTACATCATCAACAAGGTTTTATCCGAAAGCATACAATCAACAATTATGAGTATTTTGTTTTCGTCATCCTCTTTCCAACATTTACTAACAATAGTGTGATAAAGGGGGTGAAGTGGAGAAGCATGTGTCTGTGCTTTGCAAATAAATGATATGGGTGAATATGAAGGATTAATTCAAGACATGCATAATCATCCCATTAACAAGACCAAATAAAAATAAAAATGTTTAAAGCGTACAGTACTTAGACAAACAAGAACAAATTACAAGAATGCGAAATGGTAAAAATGGCATAATGATCACCTTCATTCAAATAAGCGGGTCTTCATCACTTGATTCACTGGAGAAACTGCTCTGCTTGTTCAGGCCGGTGGGAAGCTTTATCTTCACGCTTCACTATGATCCGCATGCGCCGGCATGGGATTTGTCGCGACATTTGGCCTAACTGGCGTGAAAGTAACTGCCTTACTGTCAATCAGGTCCTGGACTTTGTGTTTCAAATCCTTTCAATTCTCCACCGTGTGCCATGGGGCACCCATGTGATACTCGCAGTGAGCATTGGCGTCATAACCTGGTGGGTAAGGTGGAGTTACAGGTGTTAGCTCCTTCAAAACAATTGATCCATCCTTTAGCAGGTAGGGAAGGATCTTGCTATATGGTACTGGCAAAGGATCGAAATGTCTTTCTGGTCTCCTTGCCCTCTGCTGGTTAGGTTGACGTTGTGGTGGAGCACGTTGCTGTTGATTCTGATGTTGTTGTTGATAAGCTGGCTTTTGATAAGGCTGCTGATATTGTTGTTGATAGGGTTGTTGATACAGTGGTTGATATGGTGTTAGGATGACAGCGGCAACCTGATGATAAGGCATAAGAGCATACGGACGTGCCCTATGTCCTCCTCCTTGAAGCATTGGCAGGTTAGGATAAGGTTTCTTCATCCCACTTGAAGCATTGGCAGCACAAGGTAGGTTTCCTTTCTTGATTTGGCTCTCAATTCGTTCTCCCACAGAGACAACCACAACAAAAGTTGGGAAGCTGGATCCTACCATTTTCTCCATATATTGAGCATGAAGAGTTCCCATAAACATATCAATCATCTCCTTATCAAGAAGAGGAGGTTGGATACGAGCTGCAAGCTCTCTCCAACGCTGAGCGTATTCTTTGAATGACTCGTCATTACGTTGAGTCATGTCTTACAGCTGGGTGCGATTGGGTGCTAGATCAGTGTTGTACTGATAATGCCTAAGGAAGGTTTCAGCGAGATCTCTCCATGACTGGACTTGTCCTTTTTCTAATTTCATATACCACTCCAAAGATGCCCCACTGAGGCTGTCTTGGAAGTAATGAATCAGGAGTTGATCATACTGATGTGGGTAGCCATCTTGCGACAGTAAGCTCTGAGATGAGTTCTAGGGCAACTGATCCCTTTATACTTGTCAAAGTCCGGGACTTTGAATTTTTGCGGAATCACCAAACCTGGTTCCAAGCACATGTCAACAGATTATATCAAAAAAGATCAAATTGTCATATTCATATTCAAAATAATATTCAAAATAAAAATATTATGTGTTGAGAGTTCATTGTCATATTCAATAGATTATCAATTTTTAACCCTATGATATTTGTTAAAAAGATCAAATTGTTAAAATAAATTAAAAAAATAATAAAGTTTATGGTTGAAACTAAAAAATATTGTTTCACCTAATACATTTAAAGTTAAAAGTTAATATAATAAACTAAGTTGACTACCATAATAGCTTTTAAGGGACTAAAATATACTACCTCTGTTTTTTATTATAAGTCATTTTGGAAAAATATTTTGTATCACAATATAAGTCGTTTTATAATATCAATGAATCATTAATATTATTTTCCTATTAATTTGCCTGTTAATTTTTATGATAAATTTGCCTGTTAATTTTTATGATAAATTGATTCATGCATGACATTCATTTCACATTTGCATTCATTCATTAGCATACATTCTCATATAAATTATAAATTTTAATTTATTTATTATGTGATACAGATATAAAAAGTAATAATAATATTGGTTATCTGTATGATATAAATAAATTATATATATAAAAATAAAATAGTTTTAATTTAATGATAAATAAAAATAGATTTGAATTTTAATTGTATAATAAAAATTTTAAATTAATTTTATTTGTTAAAGCTCATTAAATTATAATAACTATTTTTTATAATTTAGTGACTCATGTTCCATTTATTCATTATTTATAAATAGTATTTATTTAGTAATTCACGTTTTTTACTTAATAAAATTTATTTATAAGAGTAACATTTTTTTAAGCCCATAAATTATAAAATAATTTTGATTGATATAAGTAAGAATAATTTTATTTTATTTTTAAATGATGAAAGTAAAAATAGAAATAGGTTTAAATTTTAATTCAATTATGTAACTAAAATTTAAATTAATTTTTATTTAAATTATTCATTATTTATAATAATATTTGTATTTAATAAATATTTAGCAAGGTTAAACTCTAACTCTCCTAAAGTATAGGAAGGGATCCAAATATTTAGCAAGGTTAAACCCTAACTCTCCTAAAGTATAGGAAGGGATCCAAATATTTAGCAAGGTTAAACCCTAAAGTATAGAAAGGGATCCAAATATTTAGCAAGGTTAAACCCTAATCCACACCATTATAAATACTTCATATGGCTGCAGCGAGAGGGAGGAGACGAAAAAGAGGAGAGATACAGCAGAAGAAGATACACAAGGCAAGGCAGAAGCAAGAGGATTCACGGGCAGGGAAAAGAGAAGCAACCATAAAGCACTCATAGCCTGAATAAGAACAACACACATACAGTGAGCAAGCTAGAGGAATCAAATCCCCAGTAAGTGTTCATTATGGAATTTGCATCTAGCATGATTACCTTGCAATACTCCTTAATTCATGCATGAATAAGATTGATTTAATATATATATTGAGATGATGTATTCATGGTTTGGTGAATGTTGATATTGCTTTATTCAAGTATGCATCTGTTCTTGATATGTCATAGCATGTTGGAGAAATTCTGTTTGCATGATTAAAGAATTATATCTGTCATTTAATTATTATTATATGAGTGTTGTTTCTAGCATGATTCTATTTATTTCACATGCTGTTATTACATAATAATGATGATGATGATATAATGGTGATAATATAAATCCTTGGTTGTCTTTAACATGTATGTGTAAGGTTTGTTTTATCATTATCACTTGCAGTAAAGAGAACTAATACATGAGTAAAATAATATGAGCTTCTTGATTTGTGCATGACTATTTTTATTATTGCATGATGATTACATATGATCCTATTTTATGTGTGTGGTTTGATATAAGATGAAGTTACAGGTTTGTTGTATTCACATGAAAGAAACAGCATGAGAAAAAATAAAGTAGTTTGCCGTAAGAGAGAAAGTTGTAACATGCATTGTGGTGTTGTGTCAAAATGGAAAAACCCATGTAGAATTAATATATATTTTAATGAAGGCGAATAAATAACGAATGGACCAACATAGCTCGTTGGTAGCTCCCCCCTCACTGCAACGTAGAGGTCCTGGGTTTGAGCCTATTTTTTAGCTTTTCAATGTTTTACTATGTTTACTCCCTTTCCACTATAATTAATTCACCACTATTTTTCTATTATTAAAATTAAACCCATTAATTAATTTTCTAATTAATATATTATATCAGTTATTTAAACTAGGATATAATTTAATCTAGTTTATTAATTAAATTTTCATATATCACTTAATTAATTAAAATGAGCTATTTTGAATAATAAAAATCTAATTATATATTTTTTCCTCTTTTCTTTTAAAATTTCTATCAATTTAGTCTAAGTTTTTTCATAAATTCATAAAAAAAAGTTTCTATTATTATAGACTAAAAATATTCTTAATTCATTCTTAAGTTTAGTTTATTTATTTCATTTGTCATGAACTTTCTATATAATAGATTTAATTAGGATTTTTTTTTATTTCTTTCTTTTTAGTTTAATTAGGTTTTATTATTTTGTATGCCCCTTTTAATTTTGTACTCGTTAATTAAGATTTAGATATTTTATATCCCCTTTTAAATTATGTACCCCATCCCGAAGCCATGTAATAGCGTAGTCTTATTTTTCGCACTTTAATTTTTCCGTACTGTGAATATAACTGTCTAGATGTATGCTAATAGGATTGCATGGAAAGATAAATAATCGAACTTAGATAAATTAATTCAAGATAATATATCTGAATCCAATCATTTCCACACTTGCACCTTGTAGCGGTGTATTCGTCGCTATATGATTTATGGATTAAACCATAAGCAAAGTATACAATGAATCGAGTCGCCACCGCACTTTTATTTATCCTAAGGACTGGTTAAAAAGCGAACAAAAACCTAAGAAGTTTTACACGTAGAAAACTAATGAAAAAGATCAGAGAATCTGGGTAAGGGGTAAATTACGCAATGGGAAGGTGTTAGGCACCCATCACGTCCTAGGTACTCCTAGGGAGCCCTTTTCACGCTTGTTGTATAAAAATGTTTATTTGTTTTTGACATATTGTGAAAACATGAATGGGATGATGAGAAAAGAATGTACAAGTTAGTTATTTTTGTGTTCGAACGGATGAACCCGTTGCCTACGTACCTTCCATCAGAGGTAAGGATCAAAACGCCGTAGTTCGGCTAAAAGATTTCCAAAAATTAGTGAGTTCAATTTTAAAACACAAGCACTAAGGCTTTTCATTACCAATGGGAGAAAACTCAACCAACATCAACAATCCACCATGCGAGGACGGCTTCAACATACTAGTGAGGGGTTAACCCTATAATAAGTATGGAAGACTTACAATCAACTCACTAAGGATAAGGTAAGATTTACATCAACCACTATGGTAATTAAAACCTACGGCTAATGTATGAAAACATATTAACAATGGACAAAGCCAAAACAATTGAATGTGTGAAGTTAATTGATTATGATTATTCACGAAATATGGTCAAGGTATGATTAAGATTGATTCAAAGAAGTGTTATGAAAAGTGAAAATCAAGGACTTAAGGTCCAAGTTTCTAATTTGAAAAGAGGGTGAGAATGTTTGCACAACAAGTCAAGGTTTTTGAAATCAAAGTGTGAAAAGTTTAGGACAAAGATGGTATGGATGATGGAATGTAAAACTTCTTATAAAGGTTCACCTCTTGAGATCATATAGAAGATGATTCAAGTGTGTCCTTAGGAATGAGGCAACAAAGCGAGTAAAGATAAAGCAAGGTGATACCGGATGCCATCAATGGTCTTATACCAATCTCACAAACAAAAGCGGATATCGGATACCAATAAATGGATTTACACCAATCTCCTAAAGTAAACAAAACTTGGATGTCGGATGCCAATCTATCTGGACTTATACCAACCTCCAAAGTATGGTCATAGGAATACAAATGCCACATCACAGGGACTTACAATTGCATCCTCTCATACGACAAACAAGAGCGAAAAAGATATGAGTGACCAATGAGGTCTTACACTCTATCCTTCCATATCATGGGAACAAAAGCCAATCAACATGGACTTACAATTGTCCTCAATGGGCAAACAAACATAGATCACAAGGATATGCAATAATGATCATACAAGAATTGATAATCAATAATGATGAATGCACAATGGCAAGTAAGCAATCATGTTCAAATGAATCAAATAATCAATCAAACAAGTTCAAGTAGCACACACTATAACCACACAATTGGGCTCAAACAAAGGTTGGACTTTAAAAGTCAACTGGAATAGGATGAAAGGCGCTCTTAACCTTGACATTGAGAGCCAAGGTGAAGCAGATGAAAGGATATGAGGGGTGTGCCTCATCACTCTTATCTCTGGTCAGGGAGAGCATTGAATATAAGAAGGTGGGGGAGTTCAGAAAGATGGAACTCTCTCCCCAAATTAGACTCGATAGATCTTGGGTATTTACTCAACATGCATCAAACACAAGTAGTGTGAGCAATGTGAGAGACTCACAGAATAGTAGGAGATAGGCTACATATCTCTTTTGTCTACCAATTGCCTCACATGAGGTCTTTACCTGCTTGGGTACAAATTTAAACAATCACAAGCATCACCTCTTAAGGAGGACTTCAGACAGTTGCCTGGCTAAATAACAAGCCAGGTCTTCCAGACTACATGGAGACAAGAGAGTCTACCTCAATGCAAATGCTATACAAGCAAAGCAATGCAAGTTCTCAAAAGAACTGAGCAACTAAGGGTACCTAAAATCAATCAAATATAATCAGCATCCCAATCACAAAATCAAAACAACAACATAAGAATCAACAAACAATGTACAATCAAACAATGCAATGTGCAAAGCACAAAGCTCAAGTGAACCAAGCACCCTACAAAAACAAACGAGTTAGTTCACAATAATCAAATGAGCCAATCAACTTGCATTAATTCCTTTAAAGCACTTTGCTTCTTAACCTGAAAAGTCAAAGTCAAACTCAAACATGAGTAACAAGACCACTAGGACAAGCCTAGGGTCCAAAGGATGGAAAAATCTTAAAACAGCAAGTGAAACATGATCACAATCAAGGTATCAATTAAAAAGAGAACCTAATTGGCCTCACATCAAAACTCTGCACTAATTTCATTTTATGCACAATCTAAGTCAAAGTAGTCAAGTATGAACCACATATGAGTCAACAGCATGATCACAACCAAACAAATATCAAAACAGCTCAACAAATTCCACAAAAATTCTATCCTAAACAGAACATATTCAATAAGCTACATATCAATTTTCATGCCATTTGGACAAGTGGAAGTAGGGAAATTAAATTCAACAAATCATGGTATGCAAAAATCAACCTAAAATAGGTCACAAAGTGTACATCTACCTCAATCAATTGTAAAACAGTGAGAACGAATGGGAAATGGATGGGACCAAAGCCAAAGTTAAGCTACACATGTTAATAAACACTCCACCAAATTTCACATTCATATGGTAAGAAATGAGCATTTCACAAGATATGGAAGTTTGCTACTCAAGCAAAACCCTAAAAATGCTAAACAGCAATCAAAAATCCAAATCAAATAGGAAATGTATCAACAATTCCTACAAAAATTCATGGTGAAACTAGACATATACAAGGTATCTAATGCAAAAAATCAGAGCCATGGGCCTAGTGTAAGCATGGAAAATTAAATCATGAACACAACATAGCATAGTGTGACACATATTGTCACACTCAAAAAGATTATATCGTATCTATCAAACCAGGGATCCAAAAATTACAAACTATACATGAAAATCACCAGGAATGAGTCAAGAACAAGCATGTGAAATTTCATTCATTTTGGAGCATGCATGATCATTTTATGATTAAAATGGTAAAACATACATAGAATGCATACATGTCAAAGATCAATATACAACTCCAAAAAATCACCAGGCACAACTTGAGTTACTATGCCTAAAAAAACTAGACAAAATTTGGGATTCAACAAAAAAATTCCCAACTAATTTGGATTAAAATTGATTAAGTTATGAATTTTTGAAGTTTGATTAAATTATGAAATGTTTATTTAATGAATTAATGGATTTAATTATGCTGCGAGTGGCAAAATCGTAAATATCCTAGCCACAGCCAAAACGCAGTAGTTTAATTAAATTGCGTGGCGCGCTCCTATTGGTCCGTCTTGGAGGGAAACACAATTTCGAATTGAAACACCAGAAACACGGATCGAATGCCTTCGTTTTCCAGAAATTCACGAGCTTCATCACTGTTCATCGTGTCCAGAATTCGTTATGGCCAATCTTCAACCAAAATGCACAAATGATATATGGATCTCTTCCTCTTTCAACGTAGGTCAAGGATATGGCCATGAAAATGTCTAAAGGTTAACGTACAAAGAGATACTGTAACACCCTTCTAAAATACCCCAATTATTTAATTAAATTATAATAAACATATAACAATCAGAGTAATTATGCCATTCAAGGGTGTCACACAATTATTCACACCATTCAGCAATATAACAGTCATGCTCTTTTATTAATCCAAAACATAAATATTTGCATAAAACGCAGCGGATAGAGATCTCCTCAATCATGTAAAACATGTAACATTCACATGTAAATTATTCAACAATATAAAACATCCCATCCCGATGTTACACCTATCAGAGCACGACCCACTAAGGAGACTACACTAGACTCCAAGCATTCGCTTCTACTCAACTCATTTCTCGTTACCTGAAAAATAGTTGTAAGGGTGAGTTCCTCAATCAATATAATAAGCATTATGAAATATCATGTAATGCTAAGTAAATAACACATTAATCACCCTAATCACAACATACAATCAGTAACAGCACATCAGCTCGACATCATACTCACACCAACATAAATCACAAGTATAATCTCAAATCATACTCCAAAACATCACAAACACACGTATAATATTGGAATACATCCATTCATATTATACGCCATACATACATTATGCAATGAGACTCCACACATGCGGTACCGACTATTCGTGAACATATAGTTCAACTTCACCGACCAATCCAGGTACGGCTACCAAGCTCACTAGTCCCACTCATTTGAGACCTAGTGACTCACATCACTAATTCCTCACTATGGGAATTAGCTACCACCCCAAGGGCCATGCTATGCACGCTAACTCACCTAGCATGCAAACATCAACAACAGTCCAAAATGACTAACATCACCAATTCCTCACCACGGGAATTAGCTACCACCATAAAGGCCACAATATGCATGCTAATCACCTAGCAATGCAACATCCACAACAATTCAAGAATAGACATATGCTCACACTCTAAGCCATAAAACAGTCTATTCACAAATGCATACACAACTGATACATTCATAGCATTCTGCATACGATCATACATTCCTCAACACATGTATCAAAATATTATATCATGTCAAATAATTAATCACAGTATTAACACACTCTACTAATACCTATACTGCTCAAAACAGCGGGATATAATCCCTATTACATCATACGCCAACATAGGCTAACTCTCAGTTATGTACACAACATTAAAAAGCTAATTTTTCCACTCTGTAACAGTGTTAACCGGTTAACGCCCTGGGTTAACCGGTTAACGCAGGCAAAAACATATTTTCTGGCAAAACGTAACAGTGTTAACCGGTTAACGCCCTGGGTTAACCGGTTAACGCAGGCAAAACAATACATTTTCACAATTCAAAACAGTGTTAACCGGTTAACACCCTGGGTTAACCGGTTAACGCAGACAAAACAACAGTTCCTGCGCTAACACAAGGCAGAATGCAGAATTCTCCGCATTTTCCGCCGTTGGAGGACTTCCGGACCTCCGATTCCGATTCCGATTCCGTAAAAAGCTATACGTTCGGAATTCCACAACTAACCCAAACACAGATTCAATTACAGTCTAAATACAATTGTCCAACATAATTCTTCAGCATCAACAATCCCAATTAGGGTCAAATTAACGGCTTATCACTACCCATCACATATTATCCCATAATACCCATTAATCGACGATAAACCCCCTTACCTGATTAATCCGGCAAATCTTTGAGCTCCAAGCTTTTCTTTCTTCAACCTTTAGCCCTTGCTCTGTCTCTTTGCCCTTTTCCTCTTTCACGATCGTTCTCTGTTTTCACGTGAAACTTTCTTTTTACCAAATGGGATTCTCTCTCTTATTTCCAACATATATATATTTTCCGAATAATAATAATAATCCCAAAAATAATAATAATAAAATTTCCAATTATTTAACTAAATTAATAAATAAATTATTAACTCAATTTAAATAATTATTTTATTATTATCGGGGTGTTACAGATACGATCGAAAGAAGTTTTGTCATACAAACTTTAATCTATGATATCTTGGTGATTAGTGGATGAAATCAAACGATCCAAGCATCAATACACTCTATGTTCAAAGATCTATTGAATCCACATGGTAATTGCGTGAATTAAGGAGTTCGAATTGTTTACCTTCTTGAAGTGCAGCTCAAATCCGTGCGTTTTTTGGCCTTGATTCTTGGAAACAGATGAAGGATAATGATTATGAAGATGATTGATGGTGAAAATTCAGCTCAACAAGGCACGATCATGTTGAATCTTGCAACTGCCATTGGAGTTCAAAGCTTGGACAGTTGGAATTGGTACGGTTTTCTCCTCCAAATGCTTCAAACAGAAATCATCCAAGACCTGCACATGAAGAATCCACCGAGAAATTGCATAAAGGATCAAAGATTCTTGAGAAATTGGTGAAAAAATGAATGTCAAAAGTGGAGAAAAGTGAGAGAATTTTGTGAGTTTTTGGATTGGATCTGAAAAAGTGATTATTCTCCTGAGTTTCTGTTACAATTAACCTTTTATACATGCTCTTAATCCAAGCTTTAATCATGATTAGCACAAAATTGGATGATTAGTGAAATGTAGCTTGTAATGCAATTTGGCCTTTTTGCCCTTGGATGACTAGAACCAATGTAACAGTGTTTTTCCACCTTGAGCAAGTCATAAATCATATTTGGGAGCTATTGGAATTGGTCCCATGTCAAAATTCTTTGTACTTTGAAATTTGGACCTTTTTGCCCTTGGCTTTTTAATTGGTACACTTGAAAAATGACCTTTTTATGTGAAGGCTTTTGATGAATTGTGATGATGGATTTGGATAGTACACATCAAATGGGGTTTGCTCAAAGAAGAACCATCCAATTTGGCCATTCCATGTGAAAGTTATGCCACTTTGAATTTAGGCATTTTTTGAAAATGATTTGATCATAACTTGCCAACCATAAATGGGAAATGAGTGTTCTTGGACTTTTTGGAAAGGCAAGAACAAGATCTTCAACTTTCATGTTGGACAAATTTTGATTTGAAGCTTGTATGATGAAGTAATTTTGAGGAGCAAGACTTTCCATTTTTGGCAGGTGAGAATTACAGGTCATTTCCATTTTGGGAAACTTTTTGTCTGACTTCAAATCCTTCACTCTTGATCTTTGAAATGCCAAATGAGGCTCATATGGACACGAATGAGACTTTTCCAACCATCTCACACCTTCCAATTCCTGATTAAATGCACAGTTGACCACAGTTGACTTTTCTAGGGTTTTGGTTGACTGAGCCATGTTCTGATGAATTTCAAGCCTTTTTCTCTTGAGATTTTGATCCAAAATGATATCACAACTCATATGAACTTTTAATGAATGATCATGGTGCCCAAATTCTTCAAGAATGGCCACCATCTGTTGCTC
Organism: Lathyrus oleraceus; assembly: GCF_024323335.1. Taxonomy (NCBI): domain Eukaryota; kingdom Viridiplantae; phylum Streptophyta; class Magnoliopsida; order Fabales; family Fabaceae; genus Lathyrus; species Lathyrus oleraceus. Next base: position 348,551,251 of record NC_066580.1, read on the forward strand.
AATGGCTTGCCTGACTGATTGACTGATGATTGCTTCAGCTGCAAGTAACATGGTTAGATGACAATATTTTTGTACTTTTGGTTAGTAAACATATGAAAAGCAATGACATACAAATGCAATACATGCTTGGTGATCAAAAATCACACTCGCAAGGTAACCCACCCACTAGGAGGGAAGCTAGGGCATGCAATGATCCTTGAGGCTATGATATGATATGAGCCATGAGGGATCTTAGGGCAAAAATTGGGGTCTTACACACCTCTAGGGTAACCCTCTCTTTGTTGTCTTACGATATTACGGTCATGTCCCACGAATGTGGGGATACCCTTAGCAAAGACCCTTTCGATTAAATCATCATCATCCCTAAACAGACAAGTCATAGTCCTTTCGATCAAAAGGTCAATGTCCCTACAAGATAAATCATAGTCCCTCGAACGTTGCCTTCGAATATATGACCTTGTCCCTCGAACGTTGCCTTCGAATATATGACTTTGTCCCTCGATGACCCTTCGTTGTAGCCTACGATTAAATGATGATCGTCCCTTCGAATGCTAAGGTATCCTTACAAATGTTGCCTTCAATGACCAATCGACGACCCCACGATGTCCCTTTACATCCAAAGGATAAGACTACTTACTTCTCAATAGTAAGGACAATTTTATCCTCCTAAGGATAGGAAATACCTATAAAGACCTTGGTTAGGTATAACTCTTAAATGCTTGCTCACAGCTTAAAATACTTTTCACACCTCACACTTTTCAAAACATCTTTTAGAAAATCACCACTTGGTATACATTCGCACCAGAATCATCGCCGAGTTATATTTTTCTAAACATCTTTCAAAATCAAACGAGATAAACACTTTGTATACATTCGTACAAGAATCATTACAAAGTTAAACTCTCCTTTCAAAATATTTTCTAAACACACCATATTTCTCAAACACTTTCTCAAACAAGGAAAACATAAGTGAGTTAAGCAATTAAGAGCCCATGGATAACCATGGATACAAAGGGTGCTAACACCTTCCCTTTGTATAATGTACCTCCCGAACTCAAAATCTAATCAAGGTCTTTCCTGTTCTTTTCCGCCTTTCCTTATTAGATAAAAGAAAAGTCGGTGGCGACTCTTGCTATCCGCAACATTGCTTTTCAAAGCAAAAACACAAAGTCAGTTCACTGTATCACAGAACTGGCGACTCTGCTGGGGAATCTTAAAAAGAGAGGTTACCTTAAAGATAAGATCACTTATGTTTTCGAATTGTTTCTTTGTCTGATTTACTTTTAAGGGATTGTTTGGGCATTCTATGCTTGAGTGAAAGATCCTACACCCGGATCTAGTGTACCTTAGGTAAGTAGCACGAGATCATCGCGACTGTCCGGTGTATACTGGAATGGTTAAAATGATGTCTACGGTTAATGTGACACTTTGGATGTCCTGATGTTCCTCATGTTTACTTGAGGAAAAATTTGGTGTCTGCGTGGTGTCATCAAAGCATTAACCAGACCTTTAGAACCCTAATTGACTCATCCTAGCCATTAGAAAGTAGTGAGATAACTGACTTCGGTTCCGAATAGGGTTGGTTGATACTCGATACTACACTCTTTGAGATTGGACTTTAAGGAAATTTTGGTCAACCGCTTGGTGTTGCACTGAAGTGGACTTAAGGAAAGGTCAATGATTTGAGATCCTTCTAGAACCCGGTTACTATTCTAGGATAGGTTGAACCAATCAAACTTCAGTGGGAAGGGTACTTACCTATGGAACTCATGCAAGCCTTAAAACCTAGGAATGATTGTGGTGTGACTTGTTTGTGCTTGTTACTTACTTGACATCATAACATCATAACATCATGACATCATGGCATTGTACTAACCATTTCGAGGACTTAGGGATTTAACTTTGCTCTGTTTTGTAGGGCTATGGCTTCCAGGAAGACCATCCAGATCAATTTTGTAGCGACCTCTCCTCAAGTCAAGGATTTAGTGTCAGAACTTCCCGATCATGCTCAGTTCATCAAGAAACATGGTTATCTCCTCAATTTAGTTACCACCGGTTTCAAGGAAGATATGATGAGAGTTCTATTCCAGTTCTTCGATCCTAAACATCATTGCTTCACCTTCCCAGATTATCAGTCGGTACCCACATTAGAAGAATTTTCCAGGTTGCTTGGGATACCTATCCTTGATCAAACACCTTTTAGTGGTTTAGAAAAGATTCTGAGGTCTGAAGAGGTTGTCGCAGCTTTACACATGACAAAGTTCGACATTGAAACTAATTGGGTAACAAGAAGGGAAGTTAAGGGTTTACTTGCCAAATTTCTGATAAATAAGGCCCGAGAATTCCTAAAAGCTATGAGTGTCCACGCTTTCGAAGATGTTCTAGCATTACTAATCTATGGTTTGATGCTATTTCCTAATCTAGATCAATTCATAGACATGAATGCTGTTAAGATATTTCTCACTCATAACCCTGTGCCCACCTTGCTTAGAGACATTTTGCATTCCCTTCACACTCGTACTATGAAAAGTCTGGAGAGCTATTAACAAAGGATGGGAACATCCAACGAAGACAGGTGAAGATGGAGGTAGTGTGCAGATTCCTAAAGAAGAGTGGGACAAGGAGCAAGAGGCATTAGCCCTTGGAAATTCTAAGGCCTTGAATGCATTGTTCAATGGAATCAGTAAGAACATCTTCAGACTGGTGCACCATTGTGAGCTGGCTAAGGAAGTGTGGGATACCCTCGAGGTAACTCATGAAGGTACCTCCAAGGTGAAGATGTCTAAACTTCAGATGCTGACCACCAAGTTTGAAAATCTGAGGATGAAAGAGGATGAGACTATTCATGACTTTCACATGAATATTCTTGAGATTGCAAACACCTCTGGTGGCTTAGGGGAGAAAATGGCTGAAGAGAAACTTGTAAGAAAGATTCTCAGGTCATTACCTACTAGATTTGCCATGAAGGTCACTACAATAGAAGAGGCTCAAGATATCTGCAAGATGAAGGTGGATGAGTTCATTGGTTCTCTCCAAACCTTTGAAATGGGCATGTGTGAGAATGTTGAAAAGAAGAACAAAAGCATAACTTTTGTATCAAATACTGAAGAGGAGTCAGAAGCAGGATATACTGGAGGTGATGAAAGCATATCAGAAGCCATAGCCATGCTTGGGAGACAGTTCAACAAGTTCATGAAGAAGATTGATCAACGAGGTAGACCAAATGTCAAGAACACCTCGTCTGACATCGGGAAGAGATCAACTTCTGAAGAAAAGTTCAACCAAGGCAAGGGAATCCAATGTCATGGATGTGAAGGCTATGGACACATTAGAGTTGAATGCCCTACTTACCTCAAGATGCAAAAGAAGGGGCTAGCTGTCTCATGGTCTGAGGGAGATTCTGAAGGAGAATTTGCTAAACATCTCACTGCACTAACGAGTGTGTGTGCCACTGATGATGACTCAAGTGCAGATGAACTGACCTTTGATGAACTTGCTGTAGCTTATAAGAAGCTATGTGTCACCAGTGCAGAAGTGCGTGTACAAGGAGAAAAGCAGAAGAAGCTCATCAAGGAGCTGGAAGATGAGAGACAGAAGCATCTGACAGTCATAGAGGGTCTAAATGGTGAGATAACCTTGCTGACCTCCAAGCTGGATCAAATGACTAAATCCATCAGAGTGTTGAATAAAGGAACTGACACCTTGGAAGAGATCCTAAAGGTGGGACAGAAGTCTGGAACCATATCTGGTTTAGGCTTCGTGAAAAAATCCTCAGCTGAACTCAAACGCCCAAAGGCTAAAGTTCAGAAATTCAAGCGGAGGTCACGCCCAATGTCTCAACATCAGGGAACCAGGATGAATAATCATCAGAAGAGGAAATTCCAGAAATGGAGATGTCACCACTGTGGTAGGCTTGGCCATATAAAAGCCTTCTGCTACAGGCTTCATGGTTACCCTAACCAAGCCCCTCATGTCAGACCTAAGCATAAGACATATAGGCACTATGTCCCCATCAAGAAGCGACAATGGTATGCTAGGTTAGCTCACACAACTCTGAGGGCATCTACCAGAGAAGACTGGTACTTTGACAGTGGCTGCTCAAGACATATGACTGGTATGGAGAATATATTGGTGGATATACAACCTCACATTACCAGTTATGTGACCTTTGGTGATGGTGCTAAAGGAAAAATAAAATGTGTGGGTAAGCTAGACTGCTCTGGAGTCCCAGAACTGAATAATGTACTGTTAGTAAAAGGACTGACGGCCAACCTCATCAGCATAAGCCAGCTATGTGATCAAGGATACTATGTTCAGTTCACTAAGGAGCTATGTGTTGTGACAAATGGAGATAATCAAGAAGTTATGAGAGGATCCAGATCCAAAGATAACTGTTATCTGTGGGAACCTAAGCTCTCAAACTTTTCCATAATGTGCTCCTCTGCCAAAGGAGAACAGGAGGTGAAGCTGTGGCATAGACGCCTTGGTCATCTACACTTAAGGGGAATGAAAAAGATCATATCTAAGGAAGCAGTTAGAGGAATCCCAAAGCTGCTTATTGATGAAGGAAGAGTCTGTGGAGAAGGCCAGGTGGGCAAGCAAACCAAGATGTCTCATCCGAAGCTGGGACATCCTACAACTTCCAGAGTTTTGGAACTGTTGCACATGGACTTAATGGGACCTATGCAGGTTGAAAGTCTGGGTGGAAAGAGATATGCATTTGTGGTGGTTGATGACCATTCCAGATACACTTGGATAAACTTCATCAGATTGAAGTCAGATACATTTGATGTCTTCAAAGACCTGTGCATCAGACTTCAAAGGGAAAAGGACAGTTGTGTTGTCCGAATTAGGAGTGATCATGGTACGGAGTTCAAAAATTCCAAGTTTGATGAGTTTTTCTCGTCTGAAGGAATAAGTCATGAGTTCTCCTCTCCTATAACTCCTCAACAGAATGGGATAGTTGAAAGGAAAAATAGAACTATTCAAGAATCTGCCAGAGCTATGATTTATGCAAAGAAGCTCCCTATGCACTTTTGGGCTGAAGCTATGAATACCGCTTGCTATGTTCAGAATAGAGTCACCTTGAGAAAAGGAACCTCCTCCACTCTGTATGAAATATGGAAAGGCAGAAAACCCACTGTGAAGTACTTTCATATCTTTGGAAGTAAATGATACATTCTCACAGATCGTGAACAGAGAAGGAAAATGGATCCCAAAAGTGATGAGGGTATATTCCTAGGATACTCAACTAACATCAGAGCTTACAGAGTGTTCAACTACATGACCAATGTCCTGATGGAATCCATAAATGTTATTGTGGATGATAAAGAGGAAGGAATCAATGTCATAGATGATGTTGGAACATTCCTTGATACTACAACAGACATACCAGTCAAGTCTGAAGAAGTACAGGAGACTCCTACTGAATGTGAGGTAGATGCACCCACCAAAATGCCATCTATCATAATTCAGAAAGACCACCCTAAGGATCTTATCATAGGAGATCCCAATAGTGGTGTGACTACCCAATCAAGGGAAATTAGCTCAAATTCCTGCTTTGTGTCCAAGGTTGAACCAAAAAATGTGAAAGAAGCCCTGACTGATGAATATTGGATCAATGCCATGCAAGATGAACTGGAGCAGTTTAAAAGGAATGAAGTATGGGAGCTAGTTCCATGACCTGAAGGGACTAACATCATTGGTACCAAGTGGATCTACAAAAACAAGTCTGATGAGAAAGGAGTAATTACTAGGAATAAAGCAAGACTAGTAGCTCAAGGATACACTCAAGTTGAAGGGGTTGATTGCACCCGTTGCTAGGCTTGAGTCAATCAGATTGTTGTTAGGTGTAGCATGCATTCTGAAGTTCAAATTGTTCCAAATGGATGTGAAGAGTGCATTCTTAAACGGCTACTTAAATGAAGAAGTCTATGTGGAACAACCGAAAGGGTTCTGTGATCCTAACCAACCTAAACATGTGTACAAGTTGAGGAAAGCCTTGTATGGGTTGAAGCAAGCACCTAGAGCTTGGTATGAAAGGTTGACTGAATTTTTGACCTCAAATGGATACAGAAAAGGTGGGATAGATAAGACCTTGTATGTGAAGGATGAAGATGGCAAAATCATGATTGCTCAAATCTATGTGGATGATATAGTTTTTGGTGGAATGTCAGAGCAAATGGTACAACAGTTTGTTCACCAAATGCAATCTGAGTTTGAAATGAGTCTGGTTGGGGAACTGACTTATTTTCTTGGAATGCAAGTCAACCAAATGGAGGATTCTATGTTTCTCTCCCAAAGCAAGTATGCCAAAAACATAGTTAAGAAGTTTGGTATGGATAATGCTAGGCACAAGAGAACTCCTGCACCTACTCATCTAAAGTTAACCAAAGATGATGGAGGGCCCAGTGTTGATCAATGTTTGTATAGAAGCATGATAGGTAGTCTTCTATACCTAACTGCAAGTAGACCTGACATTTCCTATGCAATTGGAGTGTGTGCTAGATACCAAGCAGAGCCCAAAGTGAGCCACTTGAATCAAGTCAAGAGGATTCTCAAGTACATCAATGGGACTTGTGATTATGGGATGTTGTACTCACATGGTTCTGAGCCTGTCCTATCTGGGTACTGTGATGCTGACTGGGCTGGGAGTGCTGATGACAGAAAAAGCACATCAGGAGGATGTTTCTTCTTGGGAAACAATCTCATATCATGGTTCAGCAAGAAGCAGAATTGTGTATCCCTGTCCACTGCAGAGGCTGAATACATAGCAGCTGGAAGCAGTTGTTCCCAACTGGTTTGGATGAAACAGATGCTCACTGAGTACAATGTCTCTCAAAATGTCATGACATTGTTCTGTGATAATCTTAGTGCCATCAATATTTCCAAGAATCCCGTCCAACACAGCAGGACCAAACATATTGACATTAGACATCACTTCATCAGAGATCTGGTGGAAGACAAAGTGATTACCTTGGAACATGTAGCCACTGAACTCCAACTGGCTGACATATTTACAAAGGCTCTGGATGCTACTCAGTTTGAAAACTTAAGGGGAAAACTGGGAATATGTCTCTCTGAGAACTTATAGCAACCAATGATGTTTGGGATGTATTGTTTAATATCTTTGCCTATTAAACAATTGGAAGTGTGCTCTGATTGGTCAACAGATCATAGCTATGTCACTTGCAACAAGTGTGGCAACAAGAGGTTAAGGAGATATCCTAACTTGAGGCAGCCTATGCACCTGCAGGTGTTCAAGGACAATGTTCATGCAGGAGTGGTTCTGGATGTCAGACACAATGTCATGGCATCTGATATGGTGGTACCTACTGTAAAGCAAGAGTGTGTGACTACTTGATCAAAGCTGTGAAGCAAGATCAAGTGGGTGTTGACTTGGTTGAAACTGTGAAGTAAAACCAAGACTGTAATTCTGTCATGTTTGTGTAATTCTGGTTATTTAAAGTGTTGCTTTGGCAACATTTTTGACAAAAAGGGGGAGTAACACCTGTGATAACCCCAGGACAACAGATTGTTTTGTTAAAACAGATATTCGTGACAGATTCAAGATCCCCTACTATGCAGCTGTTGTTCCACTTCTAATGAGTGTGAGTATGGATGTGTGTGCTGCAATTAGAAGTTTTTATTTAACTTCTGTATGTGTGCCGATATGTGAAGTTTTTATTTAACTTCCATGTGTGTGAGTGTGCTGCCACTCTGAGTGTATTAGCTAGGTTAATTTCCTGCTAGATGTGAGATTTCCGCTGCTATGGACTCTGTTGTGAGACCAAAGTGTTTTAGCCAAAAATTTGCCAAAGGGGGAGTTTGTAGGTGTTTAATTGGCTGCATTATATGGTAAAACACTAGCTGGATTCTAATGTCTTGACTGATGTCATGACATGCTGTGGAGATGTTTATTTGACTGCATTGTATGTTAGAATATCTAGTTGTACTCTGTTGTCTTGGCTGATGTCATGACATTCTGAGTAGTGTACTGCAGGATTAGCTAATACAGGATTTATTGAATGTCAAACTGGATGTTATGACATTCATACCTGTCAGCAGATACTGAGGAATAGAACCGGTGATGTTCTACTATAACTCAGTATTTATTGTCAGTCTGCTTATCAAGAGGATAACATACCTGATGTAAGTCTCTATGTGTGAATGTCAAAATTGGATGTTTTGACATTTATTAATGTACGCTGATACTGAAGCATGGACAAATTGATTTTGTACAGTACAGCAAATTGTACAGTCTGTTTTCAGGAAAAACAGACTTAGCATATGGTTAGTGACTTGAATGTCAAACTGAATGTTGTGACATTCATTCCTGATAGCGTATGCTATATTGTAGGTTGTTTAGTTTTTCTGTTTCAGCATTTTTCTCAGGCTATTCTTCAGGGATTCAACAGCTGAGAGAAAATCCAGGGAACCAACAACCAAGCTACATTTAATGAACCTAACAAATAGTCTATTTGTTAGTAACCTAGATATGGAATTTAGGGGAACTCGCGTGACCTAAAATTCAGGAGAATACAAGTACAAGGCCCAAGTGCTGTAATATAAAAGGATGGCAATCCTTCATTCAGGACTGGGGATTTTGAGGCGTGAAGATTTAGTGTGTTCATCATACTTCACTGCTGTATTTTTTTGTGAGTCTTGTATTAGACATATCTTGTAAGCCAAGCTATTATCACATAGATGATTGCATTGGTATAGGGTGTTCATTGAGTTGTAACTGTTGTGTCACTCTAAGCTTTTAAGCGTGAGTGATGTGTATCTTGATTAAAGCTGTTAAGCACAATCAAGAGTTGTTTGAAGTGTGACTTCATAATTGTCTTTAATATTGATTAAAGGTAGTAATCACTGAGGTGATTGAGGGGGAGTGAGTAGGAACTCTGATCTTAGTGTAAGATTGAAATTGCATTGGGTAGGGATTAAGTGAAGAGTTGTAAACGGGGGAGTTTAGCTCTGAATTAATACTACTAATAATGGATTTCCTCCCTGGCTTGGTAGCCCCCAGACGTAGGTCATGTTGGACTGAACTGGGTAAACAATTACTTGTGTTATTTACTGCACTTACTTTTAAGTTCTGCATAATTCTTGTCTGTGCAGAATTGGATGTCATAACAACCCGTGTGACATCGAAAGTCTGACAACTAGAATTTCACTTTCTTTTTAGTTTAATTAGGTTTTATTATTTTGTATGCCCCTTTTAATTTTGTACTCGTTAATTAAGATTTAGATATTTTATATCCCCTTTTAAATTATGTACCCCCCATCCCGAAGCCATGTAATAGCGTAGTCTTATTTTTCGCACTTTAATTTTTCCGTACTGTGAATATAACTGTCTAGATGTATGCTAATAGGATTGCATGGAAAGATAAATAATCGAACTTAGATAAATTAATTCAAGATAATATATCTGAATCCAATCATTTCCACACTTGCACCTCTAGGGTAACCCTCTCTTTGTTGCCTTACGATATTATGGTCATGTCCCGCAAATGTGAGGATACCCTTAGCAAAGACCCTTTCGATTAAATCATCATCATCCCTAAACAGACAAGTCATAGTCCCTTCGATCAAAAGGTCAATGTCCCTACAAGATAAATCATAGTCCCTCGAACGTTGCCTTCGAATATATGACTTTGTCCCTCGATGACCCTTCGTTGTAGCCTACGATTAAATGATGATCGTCCCTTCGAATGCTAAGGTATCCTTACAAATGTTGCCTTCAATGACCAATCGACGACCCCACGATGTCCCTTTACATCCAAAGGATAAGACTACTTACTTCTCAATAGTAAGGACAATTTTACCCTCCTAAGGATAGGAAATACCTATAAAGACCTTGGTTAGATATAACTCTTAAATGCTTGCTCACAACTTAAAATACTTTTCACACCTCACACTTTTCAAAACATCTTTTAGAAAATCACCACTTGGTATACATTCGCACCAGAATCATCGCCGAGTTATATTTTTCTAAACATCTTTCAAAATCAACGAGATAAACACTTTGTATACATTCGTACAAGAATCATTACAAAGTTAAACTCTCATTTCAAAATATTTTCTAAACACACCACATTTCTCAAACACTTTCTCAAACAAGGAAAACATAAGTGAGTTAAGCAATTAAGAGTCCATGGATAACCATGGATACAAAGGGTGCTAACACCTTCCCTTTGTATAATGTACCTCCCGAACTCAAAATCTAATCAAGGTCTTTCCTGTTCTTTTCCGCCTTTCCTTATTGGATAAAAGAAAAGTCGGTGGTGACTCTTGCTATCCGCAACATTGCTTTTCAAAGCAAAAACACAAAGTCAGTTCACCGTATCACAGAACTGACGACTCTGCTGGGGAATCGTAAAAAGAGAGGTTACCTTAAAGATAAGATCACTTATGTTTTCGAATTGTTTCTTTGTCTGATTTACTTTTAAGGGATTGTTTGGGTATTCTATGCTTGAGTGAAAGATCCTACACCCGGATCTAGTGTACCTTAGATAAGTAGCAAGAGATCATCGCGACTTTCCTGCGTATACTGGAATGGTTAAAATGATGGCTACGGTTAATGTGACACTTTGGATGTCCTGATGTTCCTCATGTTTACTTGAGGAAAAATTTGGCGTCTGCGTGGTGTCATCAAAGCATTAACCAGACCTTTAGAACCCTAATTGACTCATCCTAGCCATTAGAAAGTAGTGAGATAACTGACTTCGGTTCCGACTGGGGTTGGTTGATACTCGATACTACACTCTTTGAGATTGGACTTTAGGGAAATTTTGGTCAACCGCTTGGTGTTGCACTGAAGTGGACTTAAGGAAAGGTCAATGATTTGAGATCCTTCTAGAACCCGGTTACTATTCTAGGATAGGTTGAACCAATCAAACTTCAGTGGGAATGGTACTTACCTATGGAACTCATGCAAGCCTTAAAACCTAGGAATGATTGTGGTGTGACTTGTTTGTGCTTGTTACTTACTTGACATCATAACATCATAACATCATGACATCATGTCATTGTACTAACCATTTCAAGGACTTAGGGATTTAACTTTGCTCTGTTTTGTAGGGCTATGGCTTCCAGGAAGACCATCCAGATCAATTTTGTAGCGACCTCTCCTCAAGTCAAGGATTTAGTGTCAGAACTTCCCGATCATGCTCAGTTCATCAAGAAACATGGTTATCTCCTCAATTTAGTTACCACCAGTTTCAAGGAAGATATGATGAGAGTTCTATTCCAGTTATTCGATCCTAAACATCATTGCTTCACCTTCCCAGATTATCAGTTGGTACCCACATTAGAAGAATTTTCCAGGTTGCTTGGGATACCTATCCTTGATCAAACACCTTTCAGTGGTTTAGAAAAGATTCTGAGGTCTGAAGAGGTTGTCACGGCTTTACACATGACAAAGTCCGACATTGAAACTAATTGGGTAACAAGAAGGGAAGTTAAGGGTTTACTTGCCAAATTTCTGATAAATAAGGCCCGAGAATTCCTAAAAGCTATGAGTGTCCACGCTTTCGAAGATGTTCTAGCATTACTAATCTATGGTTTGGTGCTATTTCCTAATCTGGATCAATTCGTAGACATGAATGCTGTTAAGATATTTCTCACTCACAACCCTGTGCCCACCTTGCTTGGAGACATTTTGCATTCCCTTCACACTCGTACTATTAAAAGGCAAGGGACTCTCATGTGCTGCGTACCTTTATTATCTAGGTGGTTTATTTCGCACCTTCCTCAATCAGTCTTGAAGAATGAGCAAAATTTGAAATGGTCTCAAAGGATAATGTCGCTCTCCCATTCAGACATCCATTGGTGTCCCCAACCCAAAGAAAATGTTATCATCATTGACCGTTGTGGAGAATTATCTAACGTACCACTCCTGGGGATAAGAGGAGGTATTACTTATAATCCTGCTTTAGCCCTACGTCTGTTTGGTTATGCTCGAAGAGATGGTCCACATGAAATAATTATCCAAGGCACTGTGTTTGACTATGACAACGATTCTCAAGGTCTCCGTCAAAGGTTTGTACGAGCTTGGGGCATGGTGAAAAGAAGTACTTTAGGACAGAAAAACTCTATTCCTATGGAACCTTATCTCATATGGATACGCGCCAGAGCTCGTGAGCTTATCATGCCATATCTTGCAATCGGACCTCTGATTGTTGAACCAAAAGTTGAAGGAGGTACCCCTCAGATCATTCCTTATCCAGATATGCCTACCAATGTTGAAGAATTGAAGAAATCTTGGATCCAGTTGAGAGAGGAAAGGGATACTTTTGAAGCTCAGTTTTGTGCTGAAAGGAAGAAAGTATTAGAGCTCACCAGCCAGCTTAATGAGGAACGAAGTCTCAATGCATATCTCCGCCCAAAAAGAAGCCGTCCCTGGGAGACTTGAGCTTTCATTTTTTCTTATAATGAACATTGATTAAAGAAATTATTAATAAAAGTTCCCCTTTTTGGTGGTTTACGCAAAGTTAAATTCCAAAAGTCCTTGAAAACATTTCATACATTGCATAGCATAACATAACATTGCATAACAGGTACTCTAAAGGATCAATGTTCTCACGGTCTTCCTCTCAAACAGAAAAATGGCCCTCGAACAAACTGTCAAGGATCTCCAGGCTCAGAATGCTCAATTCCAGGAGATGATCTTAAACTTATCCAAGGGGCAGGAGGAACTGAAGACTCTATTGCTCGAGAAGAAGAAAGACAAGAAATCTGTGAGTTACATTAACCCGGGAAGAAGGCTTAAAGGACAGGCTCCAGGAGTCAAGATTGGAATTCTGAAGGATAAAGAAGATGAGACAGAAAATGATTCAGAAGATGAGAATGTTGATCCCTTCAACCCTGAGGAAGACTATGAAAATTATGAAAATGAACAGTACTCTCCGAAAGATGATAAGTATAAGTTGCTGGAAGAACGTATGCTAGCTATGGAGGGTCAGAAGGCGCCCGGTCTGGATTTCGAAAGCTTAGGTCTGGTCTCTGATGTGGTCATTCCTCGAAAATTCAAGGTCCCCGCTTTCACTAAGTATGATGGTGCGTCTTGTCCTCAGATGCATCTGAGAGCTTATGTGAGAAAGATCCAGCCGTATACCACTGATAGGAAGCTATGGATCCATTTCTTCCAAGAGGGCCTGTCTGGCACACAGTTAGAGTGGTATTATCAGCTTGAGAGCTCTAACATCTGCACCTGGACTGATTTAGCGACAGCTTTCTACAAGCACTACCAGTATAATTCTGAATTAGCGCCTACTCGGCTACAGCTGCAGAATATGACTATGGGCTCTAAAGAAAACTTCAAAGAATATGCTCAGAAATGGAGAGACTTGGCTGGCAGAGTCAAACCCCCTATGACTGATCGAGAATTAGTGGACATGTTCATGGGTACACTGACTGGCCCATTCTACAGCCATCTATTGGGAAGTTCCTCATCGGGTTTCACTGAACTTATATTGACGGGTGAACGTGTTGAAAGCGGCATTCGAAGTGGAAAGATACAGGTGGCTACCTCTGCAAGCACCAAAAAGTCCTATCAGGGGAAGAATGAATCAAATGTTGTGTACGGTCAAAGGGGTCATAACAAGAAAAATCGTGACCATACTGTTGGAGCAGTTACGATTGCAACACCGCCATCTCAAAACTTCCAACACAGACAAGACAGGCCAAGAAGGCAGTTTACCAAGATCAATATGACTTTAGCACAAGCACTGCAGGGTATGCTAAAAGCAAATTTAATTACCCTCAGAGATCCTCCTGCAAATCCCAACACTACTTCTCCTCGTTATAATCCCAATGCCAGGTGTGCATATCACTCCGATAGCCCCGGGCATGATACAAACGATTGTTGGTTGTTGAAGAATAAGATTCAGGATATGATCGACGTTGGAGAAATTGAATTTGATCCTCCGGAGACTCCTAATGTCATCACTGCTCCTATGCCTAATCATGACAAGACTGTTAATGCCGTGGATGACAATTCTCACATTACTAATGTAGCTGACTTAGCATCTCCCCTGATCATCAAGAAGAATTTATTGCAAGCTGGTTTATTTCCAGGTTGTGCTGAAAATTGCGATCTCTGTATACTCCGACCCAATGATTGCTTGAAGTTGAGGAATGGTATTCAACGGCTGATGGATGATCGTAGAATTCTCTTTGAAAAGATTTCTAAGGTGGAAAACCCTATTGAAGAAATATCTGTGATTGCTAGGTCCAAAGTTCCAGTGAAGATTACCGCTACTAGAGTGCCTGTGAAGATTACTGCTGAGCCCAAGGTAGCTCCCCTAATTATTACTGCACCTGGCCCAGTACCGTATTCCTCAAGCAAAGCCATTCCGTGGAATTATGGAGGTGATGTTTACATCCACGACATAAAGCAAGATGATAATTCTGCTAATCCTAATGACATTGACATTGTTGGGACTAGTAAAATTACTCGTAGTGGAAGGATGTTCTCTCCAGAAATCTCACCTCCCGCCCCTGAAACTCGAGGAAAGGGACCAGTAATCAATCCTTCTCAGTCAAAGACACCAGTCGAAGTTACTACCGAAGATGTTACCAAGAAGGAAATGGAAGAAATGCTGAAAATCATCTGTAAGAGTGATTTTGATGTGGTAGAACAGCTGGGGCATACTTCGTCTAAAATTTCGATGTTATCCTTGTTGTTATCTTCTAAATCTCATGCCAATGCGTTGATAAAATTCTTGAAGACCGCTCATGTACCTTAGGAGACATCTGTCGATCAGTTAGAAAATTATTTTGCTAACTTGGTTGTTGATAATGGCATAGGCTTTTCTGATGCTGACCTGACACCAGCAGGAAAGAATCACAATAAAGCTCTACATATCTCCATTGAGTGTAAGGGGATCACCTTATCTCATGTGTTGATCGACAATGGCTCTTCTTTGAATGTGCTACCGAAAGCTGTGCTCGATAAGCTTGACTGTAAAAGCATTAAACTGAAACCTAGTGACGTTGTGGTGCGTGCTTACGATGGTGCGAAGAGTGTTGTCCATGGTGAAGTGGTTCTCCCTATCAAGATAGGACCTCAAGTCTTCAACACTACCTGTTACGTAATGAACATTCGTCCTGCCTATTCCTGCTTGCTGGGACGCCCTTGGATCCATGGGGCAAGTGCTGTAGTTCCTCCGACCAGTCCTGTCCTTAAGCCAACTTCCCGTGTGCCCAAGGTCATTCGTGCTCCTCCTGCTATGATTTCTCTGAAAGATGCTCAAGCCGTGGTTGAAGATGGTGGTCGTACTGGCTGGGGTCAACTGATCGATGTACCGTACAAGTCTGATAAATTTGGCCTGAGGTTTAGCTCTGAAAAGTTAGTCGAAGATCAGATTAATGCTGTAGAAGATGCTGATAGCGATTGCGACTTGGATAGCTGGATTTTCCCAACAATTGGTGACGAACTCAATAATTGGAAGGCTGAAGACACTATCCCGATTTCCTTTAGTCAGGAGTAATTGTTATTGCTTATTTTAGTGTTTCAAATTTTGTAATTTTTATTATGAACAATTGAACTTCTTAAAGCATTGTGTCTATGCCCGGGGCACAATAGCTAATTTGTTAAGGGTTTTGTCATTTTCATAAGCATATTCACATTCAATAAATCAATGGACTTTTTGCATTCAAATATTGCGCTCTTTATCTTTCCTGGCATCTTTCAAATAAGCTATGTTTTCTTACACACACTCACGTAACAAATTGCAGATCCCTATCCACTCTGGATCCTGTTGATAATAATTCTGCTACTGTTAATTATGGCTTTAAAAATCTGATCTACCAAGCCGAGGATGGAAGTGAGGGAGATTGCGAAGTGCCTGGAGAGCTTGCCAGACTGTTACTGCAAGAAGAAAAGACTGTTAATAGCGTAGTCTTATTTTTCGCACTTTAATTTTTCCGTACTGTAAATATAACTGTCTAGATGTATGCTAATAGGATTGCATGGAAAGATAAATAATCGAACTTAGATAAATTAATTCAAGATAATATATCCGAATCCAATCATTTCCACACTTGCACCTCTAGGGTAACCCTCTCTTTGTTGCCTTACGATATTACGGTCATGTCCCGCGAATGTGGGAATACCCTTAGCAAAGACCCTTTCGATTAAATCATCATCATCCCTAAACAGACAAGTCATAGTCCCTTCGATCAAAAGGTCAATGTCCCTACAAGATAAATCATAGTCCCTCGAACGTTGCCTTCGAATATATGACCTTGTCCCTCGAACGTTGCCTTCGAATATATGACTTTGTCCCTCGATGACCCTTCGTTGTAGCCTATGATTAAATGATGATCGTCCCTTCGAATGCTAAGGTATCCTTACAAATGTTGCCTTCAATGACCAATCGACGACCCCACGATGTCCCTTTACATCCAAAGGATAAGACTACTTACTTCTCAATAGTAAGGACAATTTTACCCTCCTAAGGATAGGAAATACCTATAAAGATCTTGGTTAGGTATAACTCTTAAATGCTTGCTCACAGCTTAAAATACTTTTCACACCTCACACTTTTCAAAACATCTTTTAGAAAATCACCACTTGGTATACATTCGCACCAGAATCATCGCCGAGTTATATTTTTCTAAACATCTTTCAAAATCAAACGAGATAAACACTTTGTATACATTCGTACAAGAATCATTACAAAGTTAAACTCTCATTTCAAAATATTTTCTAAACACACCACATTTCTCAAACACTTTCTCAAACAAGGAAAACATAAGTGAGTTAAGCAATTAAGAGCCCATGGATAACCATGGATACAAAGGGTGCTAACACCTTCCTTTTGTATAATGTACCTCCCGAACTCAAAATCTAATCAAGGTCTTTCCTGTTCTTTTCCGCCTTTCCTTATTGGATAAAAGAAAAGTCGGTGGCGACTCTTGCTATCCGCAACATTGCTTTTCAAAGCAAAAACACAAAGTCAATTCACCGTATCACAAGTACATTGATGGCATTGTTAATGTAGGTGAAGATGGAAATTGTAATTTCTGTACTATTACAGGTTTACATGGATGAAGCGAAGAGTCATGTCGTAGTTAGATGCTGAAGTCAATAAACACCATCAACTGTATTTCAATGTGTTCTATGACACAATCTCTGAAGTTATGAGTTTATTACGAGTAACTAGCTTGGGCGTGCAAGATCGTGACAAATGGACGATGATTCATAATACGACTTACCTTATTGCTTATAGATACATTGTCATATTGATCTCGCTGTCCAAGAACCTTAACATCACTTTCTTCCCATTACTAGTATCTCCATCCATAGTTGCGAGTATACATAAACTTATAGTAGTTGGTTTTGTTAACAACAGTCATTGGATTTAGATAAAGTTGAAACTCGATTGTCCATTACCTCTCGTCACTGACCGATGGAGACAAAGTTGTAGTGAAGATGCAAGAGCATGAGGAACAATATACGTGGAACATATAAGACTTTGAGAAGAAGAAGTTAGGATACCGACATAAGTTGTTTTGTATTGATATTGTAACACATTTTGCATTATATTTATATATTTTATTGGGTTAATTGTCTAACTATTTTATTAAAAATGTCAAAAACTTAAGGATTTTTCAAAACTCACCACTGCCTACCGGATTTTTCAAATATTCGAAAAATTTGGTATGAATCATATTTTTCAAAATATTCGATACGCAATATATGTTACTTGATTTTTTTAAAAACTCGATATACATGCAACAAATATTTAAAAATCTGATATTCCTTCATACAATTATCAGAAAGCAATATTTTTTTTTCATAAATTTTTAAAATTTCTGATATTTCTTTATATAAACACAAAAAATCTATTTTGTTTAGAATATCGATATATCTGTATAGAAATACAACAAAATCTGGTATAATGCCTAAAAAGATTAGTACTAGACAAAACTTTTTAAGAAACCAGAATTATTAGAGAAGGATAAAACGGTAAAAACAGTGGTGATGTGGGGTGCCAGATTAAATTTGGGAGGTGGCATACTAAATTCTCCTTACTTACTGTGGAGTTATCCCGTCGAATTTTAATACCTGACCCGTAAACACAACACCCTCCTTGTTCTCCTTGCACCCCATCCCAAACCACGTGCCATAAACGGCGTCGTTCCGAAAACGTTTCCCAGATTATAAAAAACTGAAACATTTGAAATGCAAAAAAAGAGAAACAAAAATGGAGTTGCTCAAATTTTCGAAGTTTAAGCTTCAGCTACAATCTCTCATAACCGAAGTTCGAGATCTCAGGGTAATAGTTCCCCTCTCCGATGCTAAATTTCTTTTTCGTTTACTCCAATTCTTCTTCCTCTAACTTGAACTCTTTCAGGATAGAGAACGCTCCGCCACCGAGCAACACCATCATCTAATCCAGGTTTTCGATTATCTTTCTTTTCCACCGATTATTGTTCAATTTGGTTCATTTTTTTGAATTGTAAGTTCATAAATTCAAGATACATGCAATATTTTGTTCCATTTGTGCTAATTTGGTTTGTGATTTTTGAGAATAGAAGCAGAAGCGGAATGAGGAAGAATGTAGCAGAAAGATACAGGAGTTGCAGAGTGAGTTGGCTTCTATTAAAGAAGAGCGCGGGAAGTTGGAGAGGAAGGTTTGAGGATAATTTTATGGGATGTTGAACTGTGTTTGTTTTGGAAAAAATAATAATAGATCTTTTGTTTGTAATGCAGGTGAATTACATACAGAATGATAATGCGAGGCTTGAAAATAAGGTGACAGAGTTGAAGGGAACACTGAATAGCTTGCTTCAGTCCCGGGAAAACTTTGTGATTGCTTATGAGGTTATTGTGTGTGATTTTGTTGGCTGATTTTTATTGTTAATGGTTATTACATGTTATGTTGAGTTATTGACTTATTGCATAAGGCGATTTCTAGCATGTTCCACAATGGAAAGTGATTTTACATTGGATTTTCTGTGTTAAAATTGAAAATTACATAATTTGTTACACAAAGTTGCCAATCTTTTATCATAACTATTCACAATATTTGATGTTATAATACAACGGTTATACATGTGGGAAAAACTGGGGTCTGTTTTCTACAAAAGATCATGACTATTCGACTTGGTGCGAGTATATAAACAATAGGTGAGCTCGGGGCGAGAATATAAGCGATAGGTGGCCCAATAGCGGAAACCTGATAGGGTCTCCAATACCATTTTATAATTATGGTTGAGCCTAACTCAACCTTAAAAAACTGATATGTAAGGTGAGGGTTGTCCCCATTTATAAACATATGTTCATGCCATATAATATCCGATGTGAGACTCTTTAGCTTATAGTAAGCGAAGGGAAAGGGCTAATGTTAAACTCATAAAGTATGAGAGCAAGAGTGACTTTTGTATACCCCTTCATTTCAATTTGGCTAACAAACAAAAGTGCCTGAATTTGAAAATAACTGGAGTAGACGAGGAAACTTTTGTGAAGTTTTTAGATAACCACATTATGAAATCAGAGATACCATTTATTTGACTAAAAGTCATGTTCTATTACGCTCTTAGCTATTACCTTCATTTCATCTAATTCACACGTTTGAGCATAACTGAAACTTTTCTGTCTTGGTGGGTGGAGGGTTTTGCAGGAATCTACTTCTCATATGAAACGTGCAATTGAAACCAAAGATAGGATGCTTAGTGTCCTCACCGAAAAGATAAATTCGCATCTACTATTATATGATTCTATAGAGAAGGAGGTGTTTTATACCAAGCAAATTCTAGATAAAGTCCAAAACATTGTCAAAGAAAAAGAAGAAACTGGTAAGCTGTTTTTCAACTTGTACTGATTCGAAGCATTCATATTTTTTAATATTATTATCAGTCACAAAAGTTTCATTGCATGTTCAGTTATTTTTATCTTTCCTTTATTCAGTGACCAGCTTGAAAAACAAAATGGAACGGGTCTGTGCATTTGAAAAAGAATTTGTTGGTAATTAAGAAATTCCTTCATTCTATCCTACACTTGAAAATATGTCAATGATACATCTGTCTAAGCTTTATCAACTGAAAATCTTTCCGTTTTGTTCTAGAACATATCACTGACCTAAGAAATAAACTGGAAAACAAAGAGGTTGAGTCAAGAAGAAAGGATAGACTCATCTCGGAACTCGAAGCAAAGCTTGATGCGTCAAAAATTAGCAACAATAACCAAGCTCAAATAGAAGATATATCCATACCAGCACGGAATAGTTATCTGTATCAAATAGCAAAACAGTTGCATTTTCTTAAATTCTTATTTAAGTGGTTTCTTAACTAGCATCACCTTCAGAAAACTTTATTGGCAAAGGATGCAGAGATACAAAATTTAATTTCAGACAAAGAGGTGTGATATTCAACCTTTCCATTATGTTTTTTCAGTTCTGATTAGAAATCTCATTATTTTATGATGTTTATGAAAATAATCCAAAGGCACTACATTATGAAGTTGGAAGCTTAAGACTCATCTTACAGAGGTTTCAGGGCACTATTACTAATATGAATGAAGAGGTAGATGGAATTTATCTTCATCTTTTTCTAGGTTTAAGGTTTTGATTTTTCGACATGTTATTTTTTACTTTTGTTTGTTGGATATTTTGTCATTTTCTTTTTTGAACTTTATCTATATATTGTTAATTTGAAAGATATATGAGGACAAAGAAGAATAATTGAGTGTATTTCTTTGTACTAATTATAAGAAACATAGACTCACTTTTAAGTGTAGTAATTGCCAACTTCCTTCTGTTGTCATTTCCAATACAAGCCAATATATTAATCTTGAATGAGCATAATACTTTACTATGGGTATTTTGGAGTAAGTTAAAACTGCCTTTGATCTTAATGGTTAAAAATGCTTTTCATTGGTCTTTCTGAATTAGTCATTTGTTTTTTGTAAATGTAAATAGGACCTGAGGTAGTCCTATTTCTGGCCCTGGCAATACATTGTTCCATAATTTTATTCACTCAGCACAGTGCTTGAAAGATACACCAGTGCATCCTGCCTGGATATTTGTATAATTAGTTCTGCAGTACAATTCTTTGACACCATTCCTTGTTAGTTCTCATAATCAAGGAGTATATTTTATTTTGTATGTGCATTTCAGTTCAATGCTTATTTTATTCCAGGACAAAAGGTTATTCTCATCAATTTTGCAACATAAAGAAGCAAGTACAACAGATATGGATATAGCAGATACAATTAGGTAACTAACTTATTTAAATATTTCATAAATTTCTGTTTGAATTTATATTCTTTTCTTTCTATAATGAATAAGCCTATAAATTCAACAAGACATGTCTTTTCTTGGTTGCTGGTTGAGGTCATTCCTGTTAATTTTGGCTTTACTTTATCTCTTATTAACATCTTTTTAACCAAATTCCCAAAACTAGAAGCCAAAAGATAGAGTTTAAAACTGGAAATTAAATAGGAGAAACACACTCCACAAGGATTATAAACCAATATTTTGTTCCTACTCATAGCAACTCATGCTGAGATATGAAAGAAAGTGAATCCGATGAGAAAACCGTAGGGAGAAAATACACTTAAGCGCGATCTTTATAATATCATAGCACCACTCTAGTTTAGACTAGTTAAATAATGACCCTGACACAATTAAATATTAGACGTGTGGTCCACAAGGATAGAGTTTAAAACTGGTGGAAATTAAATAGGAGAAACACACTCCACAAGGATTATAAACCAATATTTTGTTCCTACTCATAGCAACTCATGCTGAGATATGAAAGAAAGTGAATCCGATGAGAAAACCGTAGGGAGAAAATACACTTAGGCGCGATCTTTATAATCATAGCACCACTCTAGTTTAGACTAGTTAAATAATGACCCTGACACAATTAAATATTAGTCGTGCGGTCCACTTTAATATAAATATAAATATATATCCAGTAATTCCTTCATTCTTTTATGGTTGTAATTTGTACTTCGTAATTAGTAAACTGAAGATATTGGGCAATGAAGCACGGATACGATTCGGGTATCGGATACAGAGATATGTCAGTCATTAGAAATCTAGGATACGATACGCTTAATATACGTACATAAAAAATTAAAATTAAACATTAGTTAAATCATTCTTTAATAAAAACCAATTGAGTTTGCAAAATTTGAGAGTAATTAGTAAAGGAATTATGAGAAAAAGAAAAGGTAGTTAAAGTTGAGAGAAAAGTAATTAAAGGAAAAGTTTGATTCTTGTCATATAAAAAGGAAAGTGATGAGAGGTAATTAAAGTTGAGAAAAGAAGAATTAAGGTTGAGGAGGATTGATTCATGTTCTAGAAATATGAATAGTCATGAGATTAACCAGTCTTATCCGCAGCATATCGGAGATGTGTCGCCAGCGTATCGCGACGTGCTGCCGCCGTATTGGGCTGTATTGGAATTTTTTATTTTTTACATTAAAAAATTCGGACACTCCTTCGATACGTATCGCTAACGTATCGGAGCGTATCGGCGTATCGGTACGTATCGAATAAGATACAACATAGATTTTAGAGTATCCGTGCTTCATTGATATTGGGTAATGGATTGTTCTGCATATCTAGGCTTATACCAATAATACAACCATTTCATTTATATTAAAATAATAATGTTTCTTTCCTTAGGACGGAAGATATTGCTCAAAACAATGAAGAGAAGTCTCAAGAACCTACTTGATTGTTGTATTTCAAGGCACAGGTGTGTAGAGTCTTCCAATTCTGTTTTTAGATACTTCAGTCATAGTGATTTATCCTTATTAATATCAGCAACTGATATTGTTTATGATTGTTGGCTACATGAGAAACAATAACTTTGAACCATGTTAATCAAAATGAGGCAATACATTTGTCATGGAGATTTTCATTTCTTTTGTCTTAAACTTCATTGTTAGCGAATAACAATTGGTTGGTACACCTAGTCCGGAAATTACAAACCCACCAACATTACAATTTTCAGTGTTTCAGTGAATCAGTGATTGATTTTTGTAATTGAATATTCTTAGTGCAGTTGTTTCTTGTATAATTTGTTATGTATTCCTCAAAAGTTTTCAATCTAGAAAAAGGGGAGAGATATGCATTTGCTTTTTTTTCTTCAAAGTGAGCCCGGCATTCATTCATGTGCTGAAAACATGTAGTCTATGCCAATTTATGAAGAAGACTAGGAGAAGCTATTGTGTTCAATAAATGTTGAGGCTGGCATGCTAGTGCAGAAAGTCCTCCCTCAAGTGAGGAAATTTGGATTGGGTAGTCATTTTTACTGTAAGTATTATCTGTATTTTGTGATGGAGGAAAGGAAAGGATAAATTGAAAATGATGTAATGATTAGACGGCCATTGGGATAAAAACCTTTGTTTGAAATAAATTATTAAATGAAGAATTTTTTTAATAAGTAAATGTTAGTTGTTAGTATGATATTTTAGTAGTCAGGATTTGAAAAGTAATTAATGACATATTTCATTATGTAAGGAAACGCCGTTATTAGATTTTAAAACCTGTTGACAGAACAGTTAAACTATGTAGAGTCACATGCATGAAGTATTCTGCTTGACCTCATTGCAGTCACCACCAATCTCTGAATTTGGGCAAGGATACTTAATTTTTGGAAAATAACTTGTAGTTTATTTCCAGGTTATTTTGTTTGTCAGCCATCTACTTTAGGCGAAATGTCAATCTCAATTTTCAAGCAAGTGGTGTATGCATTTGTTTAGTTATACTAAAAATGTTTTGAGCTGACAATGTACATTTGAGACCAAATGTGTTCATAGAATAATTCGCTGGCTGTATTTGTGATGGCTTTCTTCAATTCTTATTTGGCAGAAAACAACTAACCACATCTCTGACAACTGAAAGGAAGGTATGCATTTTTTTTTGGTTTATTCATGCTCCCACAGGCTGTGTAAATTGATGGAAATTGGTAGATATGCCCATAAATTATTTTAATTTTTGTATACTTCAAACTATTATTCGTTCATTTCCCCTAATGTCCTACTGTATAATTTAGTGTAGTACTGTATATTTTTTTGAAAAGTTGTTGATTTAAAAGTATCTATAACTTGTTTATATTAGAACATTATGAGAAATTACAAAGAACCAACTACTTGCACCCATTTAGCTCGGTGTATTATATAGTTATGCAAATTTATTTATTTATTTTTATGTTCAATCATGTAATTAAGTAATTTACCCATCAATATTTTGTTACTTGAACATCCTGCTTTGATTATGTTGGATATTTAGCTATAAGAAGCAAAATACACATACCTGTGTCGTCTAGTACCAATATGTTGAGCTCTAAGAAGTCCCTAACAGAAAACAGTGAGACAATTGATTTAAATTGCAGATGTGGCAATGAAGAGTAATAAAGCCAACATTTGTGCATGGGAACTTGCTTTAGTGGTAGAGTTTAAAAATTTATTTCCAAGTATCGATCTCAAGGATTGCGTAGGAATTACTTATTTTAATTTGATTCTATTAGAACAAAAAGATAATGGTTTGGTTGTTTGGACATTTTTCTTTGACTTTAAGTGAGGCATTCCATCGTAACTCAAAAAATGAGAATATGATCTCGCGAAGTGCAATCGCATGTTCACGAGATGAATTTAACAGAGTTACTACCGAACTTTATTTATTTTCAAAGAGGGAAAGGAAAAATATCGATAAAATTCTCATAAGAACGACAATGATATTGGTCGTTGCAATCAAATCAGAGTTCGGGAGTCGATTACGTAAGAAGAATGTATTAACACCTCTCACGTCCGTTGTACTTAACAAGAACTGTTTGATTAGTTGTGCACGTTAATGTTAGTTTTCAAATGTTAGACTTTTTGAGTTATTACAAAAGATAAAAATAGGATAAAACGATTTATTTTTTATTAAGGTGTCTGACGAGATTTTGAATCTCGCTCCTACGTATCTTCAGTTGCGATTGAGAACTCAAGGCTATGTAGTTTTTGATAGAATATGTTTGTTTGTTGGCCGATTTTAGCGAAAGCTATTTTGTTACAATTGATGGAAAACGTTACTTACCAAAAACAGGTGAGGAGTCGATGTTTGCATCACATTGAATGGATTTACAAATCAACATTTACGGGAAAACGTCACTTATCTTAACTCACACAATTGTGGACAACATATTATCTCGAGATAAAATATCTTTCGTTTGTGAAAAAGGTTTGAAAGTTATCGCACATCGGCAAGAAAGGAGTTTGATGTGTGTGAATTTTTTTTGGGTGATGACGAGAGTTTGGACAATCGAGAATCACATCTCGTTTCCAATTCTCAGGAGCTCGTGGTCTACACCACGTTCCTTTTTCATCTTATTTGTGAACAAGTTTTGATATTTTTAGATGTTTTGAAGTCTTGATTGTGAAAATGCACTCGATGTTAACCGAGGTTTATTACACGTTGTGAAATTGATTGGAGGATGATGAGTGTTTGGATTGGCGAGAACTACATCTCAGATCCTAACTCTCAAGAGCTTGTGGACTACACCCTGTTCATTTTCATCCGATTTATTGAAAAATGTTAAGTAACGGTTAAATGTTTTTTTTTAAATTTTTGATTTGGAAAAAGGGCTTGACATTGGACCAAATATTTGATTTTTGTTTGCAAAACGATTAGTTTGAGGGTATGAAAATGATTGAAGGTGAATGTTTGAGAAGTCTGGATAGTGGAAACTTGGTATTGATCAAGTGTTTTTTGTTTTGTTTTTGAAAGGTTGATTTTATTTTTTGTCTAATCATATTTTGCTTAGCAATCAAAGATTCTCATACAAAATTAAGTAAATCATGCAATGATATACAATCAAATATGAATTATAATCAAATAATTATCATACAAGGCATGCGAGCACTTATAAAAAATTAAACAATTCAAGTCATAAGAGTAAAAAATTATTTCTAAATATTAAAAGAAAATCCATGGACCTTTGGAAACCCCAACCTTGCATCTAACACTTAATTTTTTTTTAAATATTTGTTTTAATAAAGAAAAAAAAATTAAGATAACAAATCACACTAAGATACCTTTTTACTAAAACAGAAAAAACAATGGGCCTAAAGAAAGGAGGGGTACAATGAAAACCCACATGGTGCAACCCATGATGATGAAGAGGAAGTCTAGGTACACGGGTTCAAATTGACCCGGATCCAGTTTGGCACACAAAAGAGTGAGAGGGACAACTCAAACCCTAATTTCCTCTTTGATTCACTCAGCCACTTCCATCTATTTTCAAACAAACACATAACTCCTTAGAAAACAAGCTAAACAAAATAATAACTATCTATCGAAACCCTTTTCCAATATGTTATCACCATTTCATTTCTTTCTTTTATCTACCCGTCGTTCTTACTTCTTTTTCACAAAACGCAAAAAGACCATGGATTAGCAGCTAATCCAAACTCAATATAAACAAAACAAACGCATACAAACCGCTATGAAACTAGGTCACAACACACAATGAAAATAGAAGCAGAAACTTCCATTTTGAACCCTAAGTTCACAAACTAAGCTAGCGCTTACAGCTCAACAATGTCGAACCTGGTGACGAAACAACGAACATACAATCGTAAGCACCAAACAAACGGTTGAAAGACAAACCACACAATCAGAAGCTCAAACAAGAAAACCCCACCCATAACAATCCAATACCCCAATCGTTTTTCAATATTCTCAGTGTTACAGAGGTACATAGAGAATAAAAAAAAGATAACAACAATTTCAAACGTAGTATGGAAATGAAAAAAAAGCACGCTACCTACACGAGAAAAAAGACTCAACACGAAATCTCAGGTTCTTTCTCTCCTTTGACTTTGTAACTTCTTCTTCTTCTGCCTTTCTTTTGTATTTTTTTGCTCGTTTTTCTTGCTGTTAGTGATAAGGGTTCAGATGAAAAAGATCAAGTTATTGACTCTTCTCTATTGACCCTTTTTATGCATACTAATGATATAGTCATCAATGATGACGAATCCATACTTCTTTCCATTGATAAAGGCAATTTTCACTGGTCCAAACAAATTTATGTGCAGAAGTCCTAAACGTCTAGAGGTAGAAACAACAATTTTCGCTTTGAAAGATGTTTTAGAAAACTTGTCTTTCTGACATGCTTCACAAAGAGCATCTGAAGCAAACTTCAGGTTGGGTAAGCCTCTGACTAATCCAAGCTTTTTTAGCTGAGAAATCCTTCTCATGCTAACATGGCCCAAACATTTGTGCCATACCCATTGCTCCTCATTAACATACATTAGACATTTTACATATTGATCCTCAAGATCAGAAAGTCTGATTTTATAAATGTTGTTCGTTCTTTTCCCGTTAAAAATGTATGTACCATCTTTCTGACTAACAACCTTACATGACTTTTGATTAAAAATGATATCATAGTCATTGTCACTAAATTGACTAATAGACAAAATGTTATGCATCAGACCATTAACTAAAAGAACATTAGTAATATAAGGAAGTTTACCTTTACCAATAGTTCTAGAACCAATGATCTTTCCTTTCTGGTTTCATCTGAAACCAACGAAGCCTCCAGGCTTAAGTTTCAAATCTTGGAACATAGACCTTTTACCTGTCATATGTCGCGAGCATCTACTGTCTAGGTACCATGACTGGTGTTTCAGCCGAGCTGCTAAGGATGCCTGCGTCATAAATTATTTTATCCTTAGGTATTCACTTTCTGGGCCCTCTCTTATTAGTTTTCTTAGAGTTTCTTACAACTTTGGATCTTTGTGCAAAAGGATAACCATGAGGAATTTGTGCATGATACTTAGGTTTCAAAACTGAGTTCTTACCCTTTGTATGTTTCTGTGTCTGTGCAGAAACATCAAGCTCAGTGCCAGCAGACACGAAATGCTCATAAAGAGGTTTTGGTTTTACCTCATGACTTTCATCAGGTTTTAAAGACTCCGTACAACCTAAATATTTCTTTCCATTTATGCTAACTCCATAGATCAAATAAGCCATTTTGCTTCTGTCTATGCTTTTAGCCAGAAAGTACTGGAATGCTTTGTCATATCTAATGACGCAATCAGTGCCAAAAGCTTCTGAGACGATTTCCTCCTCTAGTTTTGAAATTTTGCTTTTCAAATCAGAGTTGTTACTTTCTAAAGAAAATAATTTTTCATTTAGGGAGGAAATGTCTTTCTCAAGCTCAATGCGAGTTTCAGAAGCAACTACTTGGACTTGTTTAAGGTCCTTGTACTTACTCTGAAGATTCTGATGCTTTTCCAGCATTTCAGAGAGGCAAGATTCAAGATCAGAACGAGATAGGTTAGAAAATACCTATTCAGAATCAGAGTCTGAGTCTGATTCTGTCAGCACCTTGTCTTTTGGTTCTTCAGAACCTCCTGGATCATCTATAGTTGCCATCAATGCAACATTGGCTTTTTCTTCGTCAAAATCTTCTTCTTCGGATTCTAAGTCATCCCAAATAGCCATCAACCCCTTCTTGCCTTTAGAAAAATTCTTTTATCACAATTAGAACCAGAGCTCTAATGCCAATTGAAGGTGTGAAAAAAAGAAGAAATGGGGGTTCGAATTGGGTTTTACAAAACAAAAGCTTTTTTCCAACTCAAGAACACCACTTAAATGTTAATAACAAAGAGATAAAAACACAAGTATTTTTATCCTGGTTCACTTGAAACTCAAAGCTACTCCAGTTCACCCGCCAATGTGATTTCACCTTATACACAAGGACTTAATCCACTATAATTAACTGATTATAATAATTACAAAGAATAACCTTATTTGTCTTCTCAAGGATCTGACTATACCTTAGTCTGCTTAAGGAATCACAAAGAATACCCTTCTTTGTCTTCTCAAGGATCCGACTATACCCTAGCCTTCTTAAGGAATCAAACAAACAATTTGAATAATATTTTGTGTGTTACAAGTTGATAGCTTTTCACAAAGAAACAAACTTGTCAAGTTGTTGTAGCACCAACATATTTCTTCAAGTCACAAAGTCTCACTTATATAGCATAAGAAAAGAGATCGTTGAAGGGCAAAATGGGGAAACCAAATAGAGCAGATGCTCACTGTTGGATGGTGAAAGGAGTGATACTGCATACTGTCCTTCGCCCACAAAATCAGTGACAAGTGTGATGTATAGTACTGTCTGAAGGAAAAGGGCGATCCAAAACGCACCGGAATTTAAAAAAAAGTACTTCTCCTTTAATGATCCTTACGAATGGGCATGATCAGTGATAGAGTCATTACCTCTTGTGGCGATTGAAACCTTTGATGCAGATCTACAGAGCGATCACGAACGTTGAACGGTGATAACGCCTCTACTCAGTCCACACGAACGAATTCCTTCAATCTCAATGCTAGCTGCTACGAATGAAGGCTTTGAGTGAGAGATAGAGAGAGAGAGAAATGAAATTGCAACTGCACAAATGCTTCTGCATAAGGGTTCTATTTATAGAACCACTTGTGTGGGCTGCAAACTAAAAAGCCCACTTAAGTGTATGTGGCCCATATCTTATAATATGCCAAAATCACTTAAGCGCTTGGTACCTTACCATATTTCGAATTCTACTTAAGTACATTGTACCTTACGATATTCTACAATTCACTTAAGTGCAGCGTACCTTATGGTGTTCCTTAGTTACTCTATCTCTCATTAATCCGTCCTTTTGTGTGTGACCCTGTAGGTTTTCGCGGCATTGACAATTATATTAAATCACGTATTTAACATAATAAACAATGAGCGGTATCTAGCAACACATCAATGCTACCCAAGACACAAATATGTCATATGATTTGACAAATCCTTTTGTGATAATACTTATGTGTACAATTACCCCTTTGCCCCTATGTCTATATTAAACACAAGGCATAGACCGTGTCATCCTTTTCCAATTCAATATTGGACCCATAGACATTTATCCTGTTACGCATGTCCCTCAGCATGCTTTATGGAGTACCCATCAATTGTCTTTATAGTCATCTAGTTACGGACAACGTTTGATCAACAATAAGGCACTAGACTCTACATCTAGGGTCCATAGTGGTTTCAGGTCGAAAGGTGGTATACACCACTATCACCATGAGAATAACTTATGACACTTTGCATAACATTCTATATAGTATTCTCATAACGGATCAATCCAATATAAATATTACTCTTAATATTCATACCTATGTTTAAGACTTGATAACTCTTTATCCATGATCCATGAGATGTGATCATTAGTCTATATAGATAATAGTCTTAATGCTTTAATGTTATCCCACTTTACAACAAAGCTCGACTACAAATACTTTAAGAATAGTGTCCTTATGTTTAATGGGATCTCATGATTAAGTCACACTTGATACATTAAACGGACTAGCTATTTTAGGGACTTTATTAAACAAACATAATAAAGAAAAAACCTTTTATTATTAATAAATAATTCGATACAAGTATCAAAAGTATTGGCCTCTAGGGCTTACACCAACACTGTCTTTGTCCACGAAATCAAATAGTGGAAAGAATATTTGATTTGTACTATGTACTATTTGATCACGTACCCATTTGATCTTATCTTCAAGTTCATTGCTTCTGATAAAATTTGATGAAGCATGAAATGAAGAAACATAAAGCTGGATTAAGAAACTTTAGAATCTTTGGTCAGAACCTTGACAACGTCAGTAGTCTGGATTGAGATCTTCAATATCTTCAGAATCTACTGTCAGAACCTTGATAACCTCAACGTATGGCTTGATATATTTAGAATCTTCAGCTAAGTATCATAACTTCATAAGCTTGTCATTCTTCAGAAGCTTAGTGATCAGAGTCTCGTCCAGAAGCACAAACTGAGAGAATGTTGCAGCAGCAACATATCGTCTCCTCAGAAGCTTTTCAGGAGTGAATCAACATAGAAGCAGAAAGATCATTGCAACAACAACTTTGAACATCTTTCAGAACTTTTTATGATTGACGCAGAAGCGGAATCAAAACTCATCATTCAGAAACTGATGACGTAGCACGTCATATACTCAGAATCAAAACTGGCTATTAAAGCTACACAATAATAAACCATTAAGGTACCAAAGTTATTCTCACACAAATACAACATTGTTATCATCAAAACTCAAGGTATAAATGCAGAACCAAATCTTGTTCTAACAATGAACACCAACATTTCGATGATGAAGTTATATGGTGAAGATGAATTTACTATTAGGTATCTTCCTTTGATGCTTTTGGCATTGTCTCCACTTCCAAAAACTGTCATGACAGGAAAGTACGTAATACCTAGACATGTTCCCCAAAGAAGCCGACCACGGTGCCTTTAAGGTAGCAACTCAGATGTATCCATGTTCATGCCTTTGAAAGAATCCCAATATAGTATATCGGTAGAATTACCCATCTCGATTAACACCTTCTTGACGCTCTAATCATGAATTTGTACTTTTATGACCATTGAGTCATTCTCATGTGCCAGTATACCTTTCGAATCTCGTCTTGAAAAGATGACAGCGACGAGTCTTTCTTCCTTTTCTGAAAATAGCTTCTGGGAGACGTGCATTACTGACCGAACGTATCTCTTTCTAGCCGAGCTTGTTTCACCTCACCCATCAAAACCTCATGAGATGATGTTGAGTGTATGGAATGCTACCCTGGTTTCACGAACCTCCTCGGTACTCTTTCCCTTCTTGGTGGATGGATCTCTATGAGAAGGATCTCTCTTTCCTACCGATCCTTCGACATCTTTCACGTATGATAGCAACCGGCCTCTTTGGATCAAGATCTCAATTTATTTTGTTAGCTGATGACAATCTTCTGTAGGGTGGCCTCTCAAACGATGATAAGCACACCAAGAATTCTCGTATTTTCCCATCACGACGTTGGCCCTCTTGGGGAGACTAGGTTCTGGTATCAATTTGAGATAATATAGTCTGTGTAGGATATCCGTGTGTTTTGAATTGAGTGGAGTAAAGCTCTCGGCGAAGTTGTTGTATGGCCTCTAAGAAGGCTTCATTTCTGATCTGTCCCTCGACCCGACATGAGGTGATATATTTTGGGCCCAGACTCGTCATGCCAAGGTTGTACCTTCTCCTTAGCATCTTGGGATCTCTTCTCCATATTTCTTTCTTCACCCTTAATATAAAATTCTACTTTATTCATTACTTCATCCATGCTGATGGTCAGCTTTTACGCAAAAGACTCATTAAAATGGTCGGACTTTAGGCCGTTATGGAAGGCTCATACGAACATTTCCTGATTCGGATGAGAGACCTTTCTATGCTTGCTGGAAGAAAAGTGTTCTACCATCTTCCTTGTCAGATCCTGGTACTTGGAGATGGAGAATCTAGGAAAGCTCATGTACCAACATAAGGCTACATCTTTGAACGTTCCTGCCATGAGTTTGCACTTTAAAGAGTCGTAACCACTGACTATCTCCATTTGATTGTTAATTGAAATTATATACTCCAGTGGACCCCTTTTCCCGTCAAAGGATGGAAAAGGTGGTGGTTTGAAATTTTCGGGGA
This sequence comes from Lathyrus oleraceus, assembly GCF_024323335.1. NCBI lineage: Eukaryota > Viridiplantae > Streptophyta > Magnoliopsida > Fabales > Fabaceae > Lathyrus > Lathyrus oleraceus. Next base: position 348,583,755 of record NC_066580.1, read on the forward strand.
CTTGATCACCCAAGATTTCTTCTAAAAAAGGTTAAGGATCTAAGAGTTCCTCTTCTGTTTATTCCTCCTAGTACTTTGTGTTTGCTGTAGTGTGTGAACACTCTCTTGTAAGGACTCATTCTGTTGGCGCAAACTCTCCATGATTTTCAAAAGTTGCACCATGTCTGGTGGAGTGCGAGGTTCACTCTTGCTGAGAGATGATCCAGTCATCGAGTTATTATGGTGTAAATGATGTTTTTGTGTGGTCTGAGAAAGTTTTATCGAGGCCCCATGGTGCTCGCCAAATGTTCCTGATAAAGACCTTTGGATAATCTCCCTGAAGCGAGTCAGGTGAGACCATAAATGCACTGTGAATTTGGTGTTACTTCGTTGTTCCTTTCTCCTTACCGAGGAGTCCTTTTATATCCATCAACTTCCAGAGATCACTTAAGAAGTTTCCCTTCAGTTTTCCTGATTAAATGATAATGATAATGTCCGCTGTCGTCATCATTGTCATGTAACGTCTTCTTTATCACCTTATGCAACGTCTCTGCAACCATGGAACTACCCCATAGTCATTACACTGACCACATATATCGTCGTCCCTTTGAGAACCCTACAACCCGAGCTCATACATGTATCACATGTAGCAACTCGGTAATCACTTACTTTTCATAAATAGCCGACATGGCAAATCGGTCACGATGACTGATAGTTCAGTTTTTTAGAATTTCCAAGGTGTACATCTATTTATAAAAGAACTATATGTATGAAATGATAATTGCATATTGGCACTTGGCACAATTAAATTATCACAATTATATTTTCCCATGCTGCAATGATTACACCTACATCATGTGGAAAAATGTATCCTTTAAATGCGCCAAATACCTAAAAATCATATGGAAAAGTTAAAAGGTACATTACATCATACTAAATTTCAAAAGTAAAGAAAGAGGAATAACCCAAAATTGCCTTCAGATCATATGGAGATTCCTCCACTACAGCTTACCATAAACTAAGATTTGAGGACCAAGGAACGACCCAATGACTAATATGTGGAGGTTAATCTTAGAGACTGGAACCGATTTAGGAAAAACATGTCCAAGACCGGTCATACCTGACTAAATCAACTCCTTACAACTGAGCCTCAAGAGGTGGTTTCTCTAAATCCCAACCAAGAAACCAATCATTAGTTGGTCCAATGGTGATTGACCCTGAACTTGGTAGGGAAGACTACTATTAAATCCCCCGCAACTACGAACGGGAAGGAGTTGGAACCACTTAATGTCAGAATTGACCTCTAAACTGAATTAGTCGGTCTAATGAGTCGTATACTAGTGGTGAAAAAAATCTCAATAAAAAAGATAGAAGAATAAGATCAACAAATAAATAGTCAAGGTCATAAAAGTCGAGTAATATTTCTCTAATATGTATTGGGATGTTTAATTTTAGATATGTGTCGAACACCACTACTTAATCAATTTTGGAGTATTGGGGCTTTCCATGTTTATGACTAGAAAACTAGTGTTTTTTAGTATGTAAAATAAAATTGTTAACAATTATGACACATTAATAATAGTTTTTTTACATTTCAATTTTATTGAAGTCATTTAAATATCCATTAAAAAATATAGTTTATACACGACAATTTTATTCACATAATTCATTAGTTAATTTGAATATTTTAATGAAAGTTTACACAATCATCATTAAATCATGTTCGGTCCATCAAAATAAAATTCAAAACATGTATTTGTCATCAATAAATATAAATAAAATACGAAATAAATATTTTCCATAAGTAAAAATACAAAGGATAAATGTATGTCATTGATAAGTATAATAAAACATACAACAAACTAGCACAAATACATAAAGAAGTGCAAGACAAATATTTTTTATTAATTAATATAAATACTTATGATAAATATTTGTCATTAATTAAGAAAAATACATGTTACATATTTATAACTAACAAATATTAGAAAAAATATGAGACACATACTTATTATTGACATATAAAAAATAGATAATAATAATAATTATTTTTTGTTAATAGTAGAAAAGCTTAGACAACTTTGTTACTAATAAATACTTAAAAAAAGTAAGTTCATTTTTGTCTTTATAAATATACACATAACATGTATATGTAACAAAATCATAACAAATATATTGAATAACTAGCTCCAATTCATTTAAAATTTACAAATGTTAATTCTAGCAATTTGATGCATCTATTAAAAAAGAAACTAAGATGTAAATGATTATTTCATTCAATTATGTTAAAAAAATAGTAATTTAATAAAAAATGTTTTAATTTTTATGTTGTTTAATTTCAATTATATCTATACAATTTTATATTTATTTTATTTAATTAATAAAAATATTATCTATCCATATTTTGCAAACACCTAATGTATTTTATATTTTTCTTTCCTTGAAATGGAACCAAAACTTTCCCTTCCTTTCTCTTATCTGTCTCTCTCTTTCATTGATGAACTAAATAGACCATTTAAATTAAGTGGTTAAGAAAAAATCAATTAAAACAACTAAATCAAACTGAAAAGATTGATTTTTTTTGTTCAATTTAAAAATCGAACTGAAACAATGAAAACTGAAATGGTTTGGTTCAGTTTTCGATTTAGTTTTTAAAAAACGTCAAACTAGGGAACCCAACTAATGACTATAATAACCCATTTATTTTTTATTCAACCCATTATGCCCAAATTTTGCACTCGTCCAACTTTTCTCCATCTTTGTTTATGCCTTATTTCTTTTAGCAAAACACGCAGCTAGCAACTAAACTCCAAACATACAAAGTAGAAATCCTAAATCACAAAAATTTGTTCACTATTTACTTAGGATACAAGCAACCTTTCTAACTAGAAAAATAGTGTAACACACACACACACACAAATATATATATATATATATATATATATATATATATATATATATATATATATATATATATATATATATATATATATATATATATATATATATATATATATATATATATATATCCCATACATGCATCATTTGAAACATACGAAACCAAGAATATACAAAGAGTTCTCTTCATCTTCAACATATGTTCTATACATACACATAAACAAATTACACATAATCATTTTTTGTTTGGGTTCCATCTAGAATAAGAGTTGATAATGTCCAATTTAGATTGCTGAATTGTAATTTGGGTTAAGAATCTTTCGGGGTTTCAAATAAGAAAAACAAGTTGGGGTTTTCCTTCAAGATCAATTGGTGATTTGAAGGTTTTGGACAATATTACACAAGTTTGATTCACTCGAGTGAAAGCTTCGAAGAAAGGTGAGTTTAGTTGAAGGAGTAACGGTAACCGGAGGATCATCTTGGTAAATCTTGGGTGACAACAATTCACAATTTGGATTCGATCAAGTGAAAACTTTGAAGAATGGGGTTTCTTGTAAAGGAGTAGCATGACATAGTGGATAAAATTGGTATTGTTGGATGAATTGATCAAGCTCAGTTCAAGGGCAGAGAAAGTGTTAGAATCAATATCAAACATAGGATTTATGGGGTTATATTGCTACATTTTCTTGTAAAACTACTTTTGCAAAGTAAGATTGATTATCTCAATTCGAGTTCGAATTGAGGACTGACGTACCCATAGAAAGGTCGATTGGGTAACTACCTAACCAAGTCCTTATCTACCCCCCCTCCTCTCTCTCTCTCTCTCTCTCTCTCTCTCTCTCTCTCTCTCTCTCTCTCTCTTTTTTTATTTGCAAATTTGAATTCGTTGATTGTGCAATCAATACGTTCGGTTAAACTTTTCAAAAACATTTTATTTAGTTGATCACAATATATTATATTCTGGTTGAATTTGAAAATCAACAAAGCCATACAAAATTATTTACAAAATTGATTGCACAAAAGGTTTTTGATAATTTATCTCAATTACGTTTTTGTGTATTTTGTCATTGGAAATAGACTTCACTTTTATTGTAGCATTCAAATGTTGTTGTTAAAATTATATTGATAATTTTTTTATCATTACCATAACTTGATTCTATATACGAATATCCAGGCTTTTCGATAGCGGCTCGGTTTAGACGATTCGATCAGGGTCACTTCTGCTAGCCGGTAAAATTTTCAAAATAATTTTTGTAAAGTTTTCTAACTTGGGATCTATTCACCCACCTCTAGATAAGTCGCCTTTGTCTAAAAGAGACTTGGTAAACATATAAGCCAATTGATCTTCAGATTTGACAAATTATATGGTTATTTCTCATGAAAATACTTTGTCTCTTACATAGTGACAATCTATTTCTATGTGCTTGGTCAATTCATGAAAACCTGATTGGATGCAATATGGAGTGCCACTTGATTGTCGCATATGAGTTTTTATGGCCTGAAGGTTTCCCAACCTAAGTTCTTTGAGAAAATTCTTAAGCCATGCAAGTCCTTTGAGTCTGCTGACATAACACGATATTCAGTTTCAGCACTAGATAGTGCAATTGTGTTTTTTTCTTGCTCCTCCATGAGATCATATTTTCCCTAAAAAGAACACAATATCCAGAAGTGGATCTCCTATCCGACGATGATCCTGCCCAGTCTGCATCTGAATAACAAGTGATTTTAGAATCACCCTTATCTTCATATGATAGCCCACTTCCTGGTGCATTCTTTATATATATATATATGAGAATCCAAATAACTACATTCCAATGAGTATCACAAGGAGCATTCAGGAATTGGCTCACAATGCTCACTGCAAAAGTAATACCTGGTCTGGTGACGGTAAGATAATTGAGTCAACCTACTAGACATCAATATTTTCTCGGGTCTTATAATAACTTCCCCTGACCCGAAAGAAGCTTGACGTTGGGATCCATATGAGTATCAATTGGAGGACAGTCAAGCATACCAATTTCAGTTAGGATGTCTAATGCATACTTACATTGGTTAATTGCAATGCCTGATGAGGACTGAGCAACTTCAATACCTAAGAAGTATCTGAAGGAACCAAAATCTTTTGTCTGGAATTTTTTGAAAAGATGAGTTTTGAGTCGTTGGATACCCTTTGTATCTTCTTCAGTGAGAACAATGTCATCAACATATACCACAAGAAGATGCACTGACCGGTGAAGGAATGAAGGAAGAAAACCGAGTGATCTGGTTCACATTTAGTCATACCAAACTGTATCAAGGTAGAGCTGAAGTGACCAAACCAAGCATGCGGAGACTGTTTCATCCCACAAAGAGATCAATGAAGCCGACAAACAAGTATTGAATTGCCAGGAACAGTAAAACTTATAGATTGATCCATATACACTTCCTTCTCCAATTATTCGTGTAAAAAGGAATTTTTAATGTCCAAATTATAAAGCGATAAATGATTAATAGCAGCCATTGCAAGGAAGAGACAAATTGAACTAATTTTGGCCATTGGAGAAAAATTGTCACCATAATCAATGCCAAATATATGTGTGTATCCCTTGGCTACCAAACGAGCTTTGAAATGATCAATCTAATTAACTGGTCCAACTTTCACTGTATAAAACCATCGACATCCCACTGTAGTTTTGTCTGAAGGTAGAGTAACAATGTCCCAAGTGTTATTTGAATGCAATGCAACCATCTCTTTAACCATCGCCTGACGCCAATTATGATCAATCATATCTTCATCCGTAGACTTAGGAATACACACAAAGTCCAAGTTCAGGTGACATAGCTGGAGGAACAATTGGAGCAGGAGATGGTGCTGGTGGATCAATATCATCTCTAACTTCCGATAGACGAGGTACCCATTGCTGATAGACCTGCAATTAAAGTTTAATGAGTGTGAGGATGGAATAAGGGATATCTCGAACATCTAAATTACAAATCTCATCGGGTGACACAGAGGCATAGAAAAAAGGGGAACCTTCAAAGAATGTAACATCAGAGGAAATAATGTATCGTTGAAGTTAAGGATAAAAACAACTATATCCCTTTTGTACACGTGAGTAGACTAGAAAAATATATTTGAGAGATTTGGCGGGAAGTTTGTATTTACCCGGACTAAGATAATGAATAAAGCATGTGCAATCAAAAACTCGAATAAGAATGGGGTAGAGATCATATTGTGGATTCAAGATAGAGTATGGAATCTGATCTTGAAGGACCGATGAAGGAATTCAATTGATAAGGTAACATGATGTGGGGAGAGCATCCCCCCAAAAATGAGAAGGTGCATTATGGTGAAGTAAAAGAGTCTATGCGATTTTAACTAAATAACGATTCTTTCGTTCAGCAACACCGTTCTGTTGTGGTGTATGAGCAAATGATGATTGGTGAATAATTCCTTGTGATGTTAAAAAAGATTGAAACTGGGATGACATGTATTCACGAGCATTATCAGTGCGTAAAATTTTAATGGAAGTGTTAAACTGGTTTTTAATTTCAGCATAAAACTCTTAGAATATACGGAAAACATCTGAACAATTTTTCATTAGAAATAACCAAGTGAATCGTGAGAAATCATTGATGAAAGTTACAAAGTAATAATATCCTAAAGTAGACTTTACACGACTAGGACCCCAAATATCAAAGTGAACTAAAGTAAAAGGTGATGCAATACTTTTACGTACTCGTTGATAATAAGTACTACGAGTATGTTTGCCTAATTGATAGGACTGACACTTAAAAGATGAAAGCTTAGAAAAACTAGGAACTAAAATATGCATTTTATTAAGACTAGGTAACCAAAATGTCGGTGTATAAGGTCTTGAGAAGCAATAGAAGCACATGCCACCGATGAAGATAGATGATATAATCCTCTAGATTCAGTCACTGCTCCAATCACCCGTCCTGTACGTCGATCCTGAACATAAACAAAATTATCATTAAAAAGGACTGAACAATCAAGAGTACGAGTAAGCTTGTGAACATATATTAGATTAAAAGGACAACCAGGAATATAAAGGTTAGACTCTAAAGGCAAGTTTGGAAGTGGATGTGCCTGACCAATGCCTTGAACTTTGATTTTAGAGCCATCTGCCATAGTGACAGAAGACCAAGAATCAGAAAAAGACAAGTGAGATAAAAGAGAATTATTACCAGTCATATGATCAAAGGCACCAGAGTCAAGGTCCCAAGGACCAAGAGACGATGTAGAGATAAAGGCTACATGATTACCCAACTGAGAAACAACAGCAAATGATGATGGTTGATGGGCTACTTTGAATTGAAGGAAATCATTGTAACTAGCGACGGGAATAGTAACGTCTTTCATGATATCTGATTGAGCAACGACAATGACCCGTGGTTGTCGTTATTGTTCTCTTGCCTTTGTACGATAATCGACTTCAATGTGACAGTAATGATTGCAATAGTTACAATGAATACCATGACGATGTTAACCCCGTCCTCTGGTTCGTCCACCATGACCATGATAGTGGGAAGGAAGAGCCGATGACTCAGTGGGAGATGGAGTAGAAACCGATCCAAAAGCATGAGGTGTAGCCAAGGGCAACCGTTGTTCATTAACTGCTTCATAGTTAAGAATATTGGATCCTGATAAAATATGGTTCCAAACGGAATCAAGTTCTGATGATAGTCCGACAAGTGCCACGATCATGAAATACTTGCTTTGTTGTTCAACAGAAGTTGATACATCTTTTGTAAAAGGCATTAGGGTTGTGAAATTTTCCTATAACGCATCAAGCTTACTCAGATAGACTTGCATATCTATATTCTCCAATTTCAAAGAGTTAAGTTTGGCGATGACACTGTAAAGATTATAGAAATCATTAGAAAAGATTTTCTTAGCGTTTTCTGAAACCTCATAACAAGTGGTAAAGGCTTGGTACTGTGCTTGGATATTAGTTGCTATGGAAAACCATAACACAGTGCATAAAGAAACATGAGTTTGTTTCCATTTGTCCCGTTTGATGGTGGGAATACTGTCTGATTTTGTAGTTAAGTGATCCTCATATCCTTGACCGTGAAACCACATTTTGACAGCACCAACCCATATGTTGTAGTTGGTTGTTCCGGTTAGTTTCTCACACGGGATAAGTGGAACCTTAGTGAACATGACGCAATCGATATCTCCCATGATATTTGATGGTGTGAAACAAAAAACCGAGAGTAGATCTGGAAAGAGCGCATGAAGGCGGTGCCAGCAACGAAATCGACGATGAGAGGGGCGACGGGATACGCTGCCACGCGCGGCTGGTAAGGAGGCGCGTGAGATTTATGCGCGGGAGGAGTGAAAGTGCGTGGACTAGCGGGAGGAGGCACGGTTTTTGGATTCCGGCCGATCGGAAGGAGACGAGTCCGACAATATGATTATCTCACCGAAAGATCTTTGGGAATGGCATTAACGCTCGTGACATTGTCGTGGCTGACCAGATATTTATGGAGAAAGGAAAATGTTTTGAATGAAAGACAGTAGGTCAACCAACTCTAGATACCATGATGTGATTGCATTTCTATGTGTCGAATATGATCAAAAATATTGTATATTTATATACAAATATGGTTATACACAATAGGTAATAATATAATTTACACTTATAACTAATTGAATATCAATAAATACTAATTGATTGATAAAAGATTTTCAACGATATAAAAATTCACATGAATTCATGATATTAAAAGAAAAGTTGAAAAAATGAAAGTGAATTCTGATACATCGATCAAATTGTACCGTAGTTTATATACAAAAGTTAGTTATTCACCTGTTACTTCGAATACAAAAAATCTTCCTAACTAGCTTAAAAAAAAGTGTAACAGTATAAGTAACCGTAACTACCACTAAATACGTTAAGATCTCTTGACTAAGATACAATTACAATGTAGCTTTCATACAGAAGAATTGGAACTGATAAACACTTTCTTTACAAACTAACAAGACAAGATTTAATTAAGCAGCAAATTATCTTTGGTCAAACCCGCTCAATTGTGCTAGCTAGAAATATTAGAAATATGTAGCATTCTTAATTTGAGATGAAGGTATATGTGACGTGCCATTGTGGCAGGAGTTTGTTGAGAATGCCAAAAACTAGCGAAGCGATAAGAGTAGAAGCAACAATTTACAAGATCGTATTAACGGCTGTGTGTATGACCACATGAAATAAAAGTCAATCTTGATAGGGATATATCTAAATTTGAGATTTATTCTATGTTTGGTAAATTAATTTTCTAACGTATAACATATGTTTTATAAATTCATTGTACCAGAATAGAGAACTGCTCTGTGTCATTATTTATATATAAAATAATTGAAGTTTTTTGTTTCTCCACTCTATAATTTTTTAATATATTTATTATTATTATTTAAGTATTATATTTAAGAATGAGAATGAAGAACATTTGAGCAGGATATTATAATATACATTTCTATATTCGTGATTTGGAAGAATACTCGTATCCAAATTCATATCCATTTGGACGTCAAAGTTACCACCCGTATCCCATACTTTATGGATACGTAAATACTTACACCTATACGTTACTCGTATTCTTATTAAAAGTAAATAGATAAATTATAAAATATCATATCATTTAAAATTTTAAAAACATTAAAAAGTTTAAAAAAAAATTATTATTGAAATAAAAGAACATTTATATTAAATACATGTTAGTTTAACATTGATATACTTTTTAAAATTTATAGCCATACATTTTTATATAATAATATAAATTAAAATATATAAATATAAATTAAAATGCATAAATATATATTGTGCGTGTATTAGAAGGGGTGAATACCAATGTGTCCATATCGACACACATATCCGTTTATTTTTATAGATAATTATCGTAACCCATGTCCATACCAATTTTTATGGATTTTTAACTTATCCATCGTAGATAATTTTGTAGATACCCATTGGAGATGAGTCAAATTGTCATCCTTAATTATATTTTTTATATTAATATTATAAATTTATTTTGAAAGATTAACAATCAAATTGAATATAATTTAACCGAACCGACATAATGCTTTTACACATTTCTTCCTAACAACTCAATTGTTTGGAAGGTTAAGACTCTGAACTCGACACTAACTATGTCTAAGCCTATAACTTAATTGTGAATCCCGCTATGATGCATAAGTACGGGTACGATACCCAGTGCAGGTACTAGTGCCGGTATGAGATACAATTTTTTTAAAATATTAATACGTTAATATGAAATAAATATTTTCTATAAAATACATGAGTAGAGAACTAAATTGTTAGGTTCATAACAAAACACCGCTATAAAAGTTTTAAAAAATAAAAAATAATGTTAAGATATAATAACAAAGAAATTAAAACACATAAATATACTATATTAATATTTTAGAAAACCACAAATTTTATTCAAAATCAAATAATGAGAAAAAATAAAGTATCACGACTACGATACGAGTACCCGGTACAAGTGCATACTCGTTACCGATAATTCACCATTTTAGAAGTACCCATGCTTTAGAGAAATCTTGCAACCCATTATTTGAGTCCAAAGCCCACAGGTATCTACAAGCACACATGGTCTTCCTAGTAAACCATATACCTAGTCAGTCGAAGACTTAATAATCACCACTCACACACCCATTATAAAATGGGAGGCTACTAATTGTTATCAGAGTAAGATGGTTACCTTGAAGGCTACGATCGAGATGTGAGTATCTTCCATCTACCATGATAAATAAGGGATCCATCATGAACCCTAGTCGTTGTTGCATCTCGAAAAATATGATCATTCACGAAGTCGCAGAAAAAAATAGTTCAAACAGAATCGCCACCGAACTTTATTTATTCCAATGAAGGAAAGGGAAAATATCGATAAAACCCTTAAAATAAAAAAGAAGATGGTCTTAGTAACCAAATTCAGGTACGAGAGTTGATTACGCAAGGGGAAGGTATTAGCACCCCTCACGTCTGTTGTACTAAACGGGAACCTTTTAGTTAAACTTGGGATTGAATGTTAGCTTATATTAATTGTTTTCTTTGAGTAATAAAATGTGTAAAAGGAAAAGAAAACGGGTCGCAAAGATATTTTTATTAGGGTGCTTGATGAGATTGCGGGTCTCGCTCCTACGTATCCTCGGGTATAATGAGGATTTCAAAGCTTCGTAGTTCGGGGTGAAGACTAAGTTTTGTTGGCTGGTTTGTTTTAATGAACAAGTATTTAGATCGCATTCTAACGGTTAAACGTTGCTTGTCCTTGCAATCTGAGGCTTAAAGCGTTGGTCTATATTCGCGTTAGAATGGACTAAACAATGTTCTTTTGAAAAAGAGTTTTCTATTAATTAAAGTTTGTTAGATTGAACATGTGTTTAGATCGCATTCTAAAGGTTAAATATTGGCTTGCATGCGGTGGAGACTTAAGCGCTAGTTTGTATACACATTAGGAAATATTAACAAATATTCTCTTGTGAAAGATTTTCTATCGCACGTGGGCAAGAAAATAAGTTTGATGTGTTTGAGTTTTTCAAGAGAATGACGAATACTCGGTGAGAACGAGACGTGGGTCTCGGGACCAATTATTCAGAGTTTTACTGGAATACTAGACTCCAATGATATCTTTTTCATTCAATGTGATTATGAAATTTGTTTGATGGACAACGAATATTTAAGATGATTGTTCAAAGGTTCTACTGGAGTGTTAGACTACAACAATCTCTCTTTTTGTCTAAGTTTAGATTAAGGGTTTTAGAAACAAAAGAGTGAACGAACGAATAACACAAGACGTGTGCCTCGAGAGCGATCATTCGAGGAGTCAAAGAATGCGAGACTCCAAGGATTCTCTTTTTTTGTGCTTGTTTAAGAAAAGATTTTTAACGTTATGTTTAATTGGGAAAATATTTGAATCGAATTGAGAATGATTCAATCGAGTTTGAAATAAAACACTTGGTGTTGAACCAAAATTAAGTTTATTTTAAATTATATTATCGATTGCTAATTAGTTCCGAAGATGATTATAAAATGATGAATAATAATTAAATAATTAAATAACTAAACAATCAAATGAGCATTATTAATTAATTAGGATGTTTTTAATAAATAAATTAATTAAGGCAACATATAATGATTAATATAATTAATTAATCGAATTAATCACGAATAATGTTAACTAAACTTAAATATCAAAATAAAAAAGTCTAATTTATTAAATGAAAAGAGAGACTAAACAAACGAGGGTGCATTAGAAACATAGGGTAGGTTTGCAAAAGAATTCCACACGGGTTGGGCCCTCAATGGCCCAAACTCTACATTCCAGGCCAAACGCTAATATGAACTAAACAAAATGAAGGAAAATGGAGGACAAAGGGTGACCACCCCCTCTATCCTTAGATCCACACAGATACAACCTTGGAAATGAAAAAACAAATCCCATTGATAGTTAATGATCATGATGATGGTAAAAAGAAAAAAATTGGAAAATTTAATAGGCCACCACCCACCTTTCTCATCACCCTCTGCACACGCTTTCCATAAAAAAGATAAAAAGAAAGTGAATATAAAGTGTACAACAATTCAAACTTATCATCCCAGACTAGGGGTGGACATAAACCGCCCACCCGGCCCAACCCGGTGAAACCCGAAAAAAAAAGAATTTGGGCGAGTTGGATCGGGCCAACGGGTCAACCGGGTTACCGAACCGGGTTACAGGGGGTTCAAAAGAACGGGTCGGGTACCAAAAATGGACCCACGGTTACCCAGACCCTCTCATCTACGAAACACCGCTCTTTCCTTTCCATCTCTTGTTCTCACTTCTCTCACTCTCGTTTTTCCTTTCCATTTCCCTTACTCTCTCGTTCCCTCACTCCACTCGTTCCAGACCTTTCACTCTTTCATTCCAGTTAGTAAGTCTTAGTTTCACACACTCTCCGTTAAATCACTCTTAGTTAGGATTTTTTAATTAGGGTTTCTGAATCTAAGGTTTTTAATTTAGGGTTTATAATGATTGTTGTTGTTACAGGTGATTAAAGGCTTTGGACCAGTTCTCTCACTCTACAGGTGATTAGAGTTTGTGTTTTTTTTGCTTATATTGTTGTTGTTTCGATGAATCTCTTTGTTCTCTCTAACTCTCTAACTTAAAAACTTGATTTGTGCATAATATTTGATTACTATGGGTTGACCTTTGGAAACTGGAATGTGACTTTTGCTACCCCTGCATGAACCGTGATTTTTGGAACTTAGGGTTGATCTTCACACCCTGCTTCAAAATCAGTGCTTCCTTTGTTTCAACCTCACTTTTTTCTTTTCTTTTTTTCTGGTTTTTCGTTTACGTTACAGAAATCACGGTTATTGTTTTTCTTTTCTTCTTCTCTACATGATTAGCTTCACCATAACGCATGCTTCATTATTCATGTTCTAGCTTCTTGTCGTTTTGCAAAAGCCTCTAGAAACTTCTCTTACTTGTGAGTGGAAATATGTTGCTTTCTAATGGAGAAGACCAGACTCAGCTGCTGCCTTCAGAAACTGAAACTCAGGTTTCAAACTCTGATTCAGTTGAAGGGTTATTATTGGTTTCAAAAGTTTACACTGATGTGGCTGTTGTTCCTGAGCAACAAAACAACGAGATTCAACACTTGATATCCAATTTACAAAGTATAGATAAATTAGAAATCTTTTTATTTCCTTTTTTGGTTTTTGTTGAATTAAATATGTGAAAGTGAAATAAATGTTGCTGATTTTGTTTTGTTTTATGCAGGAGAGGTTGAGGAACTGAGGCTGAAGCAGAGAGTAGTGGATGGAAAGAGGAGACAAGCATTGAGTAAGATATTGGATATCAAAGGTAGAGTCTTAATTGGGGTTTCTATTATATGTTAATATGTTATTTTTATTAGAGGGTTGGAAATTTTCATTTTGTTATTCAGGGAGCATTAGAGTGTTTTGTAGGATCCGACCGAATCTTTCGAAAGAGAAGAGAAGAAATTATGAACCTGTATCAGCTGAATCAGAGAGAGTTCGAGTTAAGTTTGGTGGGACAAGGAAAGAGTTTGCGTTTGATAAGGTTTTTCATCAAGATACAACTCAAGGTTAGTACTCTATCAAATTCCATTTTGTTGTGTTACCTAATTTTAATTATTTGATATTTGTACCAAATTTTACTGTGTTTACCATTGTATGAACATCTGCAGAAAGTGTTTTTGTTGAACTGGAGCCAATTCTAAGATCTGCAATGGACGGGCACAATGTGTGCGTTTTCGCTTATGGTCAAACCGGCACAGGCAAGACATTCACCATGGTCAGTGATGTCAAAATTGTGTTCATCTACTAATTAATGTTATCCAATGTATGTTGTGGTTTCTGATTGTATATGATTAATTTTAGGATGGTACAAATGAGCAGTTAGGGATTATTCCTCGAGCTATTGAAGAACTCTTTTGTCAAGCGTCAATGGATGCTTCGTCCTCTTTTACTTTTTCAATGAGTATGTTGGAAGTTTACATGGGCCATGTCAGGGATCTGCTGTCTCCAAGACAGTCTTGTAGAACACATGAACCTCTCATTAAGTGGTAACCTTTTTACTTTTTTTCACTAAAACTTGATTCTGCCTAAAAGATAATTGAATATAAGTTGACTTATTTATGTAAAACTGGGATAATCAATAAATTTGAGGCTAAAAATCAATTGTAGAGGCAAAAATTTCAGATTCTAGCTTCAAGTTAGAATCAATTCTACTTGAGAACATTGTGGCTCACCAACTACTTTTACAGCAATCTCAACATCCAAACAGATCCAAAGGGATTGGTGGAAATTGAGGGTCTCTCAGAAGTGCAAATTTCCGAGAGTGCTAAAGCAAGATGGTGGTACAACAAAGGAAAACGATTCAGATCAACCTCGTGGACAAATGTAAACCAGGCATCAAGCAGGTCGCACTGGTGAGTCACAGTTCTAATTAGATACTCCAAAACATTTTCATGGTTTTCTCTGCTTGATAGTTACTTTATCTGTTTAGCTTTATATATCTAGCTTGACAAGGATAAACATATTTAGACGTGGGGATTCTTCCGAAGCCAAAAGCGAAACAAGTAAGTTGTGGATGGTTGATCTTGGAGGCAGCGAACGATTGCTAAAAACCGGGGCCAGAGGACTAACACTTGACGAAGGTTGTGCTATTAATCTTTCTCTTTCAGCTCTAGCTGATGTCCTTGCAGCTTTGAAGAGAAAGAGGTGTCATGTGCCTTACAGGCAAGTATTTTGCCGCTGTTATTGATTAACAGCATAAAAAGCTTTACTCTGACAATGTTTCAAAACTAGCCTCGTCAAGGTATCACATAATTTTATGTTTCTTTGTTTGCAGAAATAGCAAGCTGACCCAGCTACTGAGAGATTCTCTCGGTATGATACTGCTTTCTTCTCTAAATTGCAAATACAATCAACTTTTGCGTAGAAAATAATGAGTAATTGAGAGACTAGAGTAAGAACAATGAGACATCTGAATGAACCAACCATGTGCAGATGTAATATGGACAGTCAACTGTTTGATATACTTTCAAAAGTTCTCTTGTTTCTCATGTAGTTTGAGTTTTTGTATATGATACAATGGTTGTAATTTATTAATTTCTTTTTAAGGTCTGTGTGGAAGTAGCATAACAGTTGTTATTTTGGATTGAAGTTTTTGATACTTTGAATTTATTTTGAATCTAAATTGTAGTAATTTGTAGCTCAAAATATTATCAAAATGTATTATTGGGCTCAAAATAATATCAACCCAATAAAACCGATTAAACCGATTGCATAACCCGCAACCCGTCCTAACCCAACCCGTCCAAACCGATTACAAAAATGGGCGAAAATGGGCTTATATGGCTTAACCGAGGGTTGGGATGGGTGAGGCTTTTGGGCCCGAAACTGCCCAACCCGACCCGTTGTCCAGCCCTATCCCAGACCTTTCCTCTCAGAATCTCCTTTTCCTCCCTCTCTCCTTTCAAAAAGGACATTGAGACCCACTTCGTAAAACAAAATCAGAACGCCACAATGTTAAAGAACAAAGGATGCACGTGTTCCTCATCAGAACCCACCCAGATTCATTCTAAAAATACGTAAAGCATGAACTTTCCAACATCAAAATCAACCAAAAATCTCACTCTAAACATAAACCCTCATTCAATTTCAAAAGGAAATACATGAAGCAAAACCTAATTTCATACAAATTTCAAATCATCATTTCAAACCAACATAGACAAACAAATAACTACAATAATCAACAAAAGGCAACAAGAAAACAAAGAGGAATGGGAAGAAGAAGATAGAGAGAGGTCTCACTAGAGTTTTGAAGCTCTGAAGAGTTTTTTCGGGACAACTTTAAGGTACGATATATAAGCTCTCTTTTTGTCTGCGTGTTTTAGCTTGCTTCTTCTTCCTCTTCTCCGAGTCCCCTCTCTGTGGATCCTCTAGGTCTAGATTGAATAACTTAGTTGCGCTGCTTGTTAATGTAGGTCTAGCTTAGAGCAAACTCATGTTCTAATATTGAATATGAGTAACTCTTAATTTTTTGAGCTTTGGTGATTAATAGTTGTGAGGGGAACTTTGAGCCAAATAGTGTTAGGTTTTTTCTGTCCTCTGTGAAGAATCAGGTGACCCTCTTTTATAATGGATTAAAATGGGGATTAATATCAAATGAGACTCGTGTGAGTCTCCTCCCACAAGTGTGTGGGATTTTTTGTGAATGAAAAAATCGTGTGAGAGGAAGATATTCTGCTGACTGTGTGAGGATTGAGTGGATAATTCTGCTAGAGGTTGAGGTTTTCATCCCTGAAATTGTGGGCTTAGGGGAGTAATTTGTGAGTTTGTTTGATATCCAATGTGCACAACTTTGTGTACTTTTCACTGTAAATATTGTTACCGTTGTAATAAAAAATGCTATCACTAACGTAACTAGTTAAAGATTATTTTACTAGTGTGTTTTTACTAATGTATGTACGCTTTATGCTTGGATGCTGAATGTTTTTTTGTTTTGTTTTCATGTAGTGTTGATGGTGTTGATAAGCAGGGAGCATGGGTGAATGTAGGATGCAACACTATACGTGAAAGCATGAAGCTGCAACAAGCGCTTAATGTTGTTAATTATATTTTTTGCAATGTTTGTAAAAGTGTAAAAGCAAAAAAATTGTGTATTTTTGTGTGTGTAAAATATGATAAAAATGTAAATAAAAAGAAACTTTAATCTAATTTATATTTTTTGGTATAGATAGTTTTAAATTTGCATGACATTTAGTAATAAATTGATAAACAAAAACAAATGAAAAATACTCTGAATGTAATTAATAATAAAATTTTTATGAAAAAAAATGTTTTTTTTAAATGTTTAAGAAATGCTTTAGAACAACCACAAGCTAAATTCAAATTAAACTAAAAGGGACGGCTAAAAAATACAAATGCCACCTAGATGAACCAAAATCAAAGTTAACAGTGACCTTGACTTTACTTCAAATTCAAATTAGAGAATGACGCATGATGCAAATGAAAATTATTAAAACAATGAGAAAAGTAAGAAAGTATTAATCAAGGTTACAAGGTCAAACCTTTGACCTTGGACTTTATTGGACCATATGCAAATGATTTTTTTATTTAAAACTGATGAAAGTACATGAACGAATGAAATGGTCATGTTGTTGTAGATGAAAATGAACTGAAGAATGCAATACAAATAAGGTAAGACAAATTTGGAGTATGACAACTGCCCATATCTAATTGCCTTAAATAAAGTAAGATTAACTGCCACATGTTTCATACTTTCAAGATAGAAGTCAATTAGATACGAAAAGACTCTAAATTTGTCTTTAAGAGAAAGAAAGTGTAATGAGTTTTTAAGAGAACCAAGATATTGGGGATATGATATCAAATCAATGTCGACCCTCGAGTGAACACTTAATATCTCATAAAGATCTTCATTGGTGAAAGGACGATGGTAAGATCAAAACTACAAATATTGCCGACACCAAAAGGATGATGATTAGATAATAATGCTTGCTATCACCAAAAGGAAGAAAGTTAGCCACAATGATTTCAAATATCGCCATCACCGAAAGAATGATGGTTGGATAATATTGACAAAGATCACCATCGGCAAAAGGATCATAATTAAATTAAACCAACGACTGGAATGACCAAAAGGATTATGTTAGTCACAAGCCAATATCACCATCACTAAAAGGATGATAGTATGGCTAAAAAAAATCAAAGATTGCCATGACCAAAAGAATGATGGCTATCAAACTGACTTCAATGATCGCCACCACCAAAAGGGTGATGGTTAGACAAACAACAACGACATATATCACCATCACAAAAAGGATGGTGGTTAGATCAATAACATATTTTGACATCACTAAAAGTATGATAATAAGTTACAATAATTGCAAAAATTTTCATCACCAAAAGGATGATTGTTAACTTCAAGGGCCACCGACACCAAAAGGGTAACAGTAATATCAACAACAAAACTTGTTATCACCAAAAGGATGATAATTAGACTCATCAACTTCAATGATTTACATCACCAAAAGGATGATGGTAAGATAAAAAACATACCTTGCTATCACTAAAAGAATGATAGTAAGTCATAATAATTTCAAAGATCACCATCACTTAAAGGATGATGGTTATCACAATGAAACTTTTCATCACCAAAAGGATGATGATTAGTTTACAATTTTAAAGATCACCATCACCAAAAGGGTGATGGTTATCACGATAAAACATGTCATTACCAAAAGGATAATTTCCTTCACCAAAAGGATGATGGTATGTTAATAATGACAAAGATCGCCATCACCAAAATATGATGGTTTTCATAATAAAGCTTGCCATCACCAAAAGAATAATGGCCAGATCAAACTAATTTCAAAGATCGCCGACACCAAAAGAATGACAATAAGATCACAACAAAGCTTGTTATCACCAAAAGTATAATAGTAAGCCACAATGATTTCAAAGATCGCCATCACCAAAAGGACGATGGTTAGATCACAATGACAAACATAACCATCACCAAAAGGACAATGGTTATACCAAACTTCATCGTCGTCATCACCAAAAGGATGATGGTTAGATCCTAAAGACAAACATCATCATTGACAAAAGGACAATGGTGAAATCAAACTGACAAAGATTGCCATCACCAAAAGGATGATGGTACGACCAATAAACTCAAAGATTGCCACCACCACGAGAATGATGGCCATCACCAAAAGGATGATGGTTATCATAATAAAGCTTGCCATTACCAAAAGGATAACAGTAAGACTAACAACTTGCAAGGATCGCCATCAACAAAAGGATGATGGTGAGATCATAACTGCATAGATCACTGACACCAAAAGGATGACGGTAGGATTGAACTTGACAAACGTCACCATCACCGGATGATGGTTTAAACCAAACTTAGAAGATCACCATCACCAAAAGGATGACGGTTAGATCAAATTGATAAATGTTTTCCATCACCAAAAGGATGTTGGCCATTACCAAAAGGATGATAGTTAAATCATCAACTTCAACAATCATTATCACCAAAAGGATGAAGGTTAAGTCGTAATAACTTCAAAAATCGCCGACACCAAAAGGATGACGGTAAGATCAAACAACAAAACTTTCTATCACCAAAAGGATGATAGTAAGCACACAATGTGTAACACTATCCTTATGAACTTGTTGGGTAGTATTGGAACATCAATGGGTAAGACTTACTCGGGGATATTATTGATAAAAGGCTGTAGGAAAAGATTTAATGTGTAACACCATCCTTATCAACAAAAGGTTGAAGGGAAAGATTCACTGAAAAATATAATTTCTATCAACAAAAGGTTGAAGTAAACGAACTCTATGGGGAACTCCCAATGAGAAAACAATGCAAGGTAGGAACTCACTCAGAGAAATACCACTGACTTAGTTTAGGATAATATCCTTATCAATAAATACTTGAAGGAAACAACTCACCGAGGAATGCCCAACGAGGAAGCAATGCAAAATAGGAACTCACTCAGAGAAATACCGCTGACTCATCATTGAGGATAAAATTCTCATCAACAAAAGGTTGAAGGAAATAATTCACCGGGGAACACTCAATGAGAAAAACAATGTAGGGTACTCACTCAGAGAAATACCACTGACTTAGATGAAGATAGCAACCTCATCAACAAAAGGTTGAAGGAAACAAACTCAATGGGGAATGCCCAATTAGAAGAAATGAAAGGTAGAAACTCACTCAAAGAAATGCCACTTAATTAATGAAGGATAACATATTCATCAACAAAAGGTTAGAAAACAATTTACTGGGGAATGCCCAATGAGAAATCTTGTAGGGTAGGAACTCACTCAGATAAATACCACTGACTTGGCTGAGGATCAACCTGGACTCTCATGATTGATTCTGGATCTTGGCTTATGTATCTATGAATCTTTGATTTATATGGTACTTCACTTTAATGAAATACTGTGCATGAATTGATGCACTGAGATGCATGTAGGGATGCAACTGCTGGGGATATTTTTTAAGGTTCATGTAGGAATGTAAATGATTGATATAATCTTGTATAATGTCTCATATTAACAGAAATTCTATGTATGCAGTGATGCATGTTTGAATGCAAATAAGTGGTTTGATGTTTGGGATTGGTCTCCCTTTTTCGAAGATGAGAAATTTTCTGGATACCAATGTCGATCGGACTTATTTTTATGAGGATTTTAGGAATTTGGAATTTGTTTTTTCTTCTAGTTGCCAATATGGATTGGACTTTGGTTGGTGAAAGGATTTGAGTTCCAGACACTTAATATTTTAATGATGTGATGATTAAAGGATATATGCGGATGCTCTTGGTGCCCCAAGTTTGATCCTTTGCTGACATGCTGCGTATTTTGTTCCTCGGAACTTCAACTTTTATGACTGAGGCCAGGATAGCCTGCAAATTAGTGTAGCGACGTGATCAATGTATGCAGATTTGCTCTTGATTTTCCCTAAGGATTCTTATCAAGATATGATGTTGTACTAGCATGATTTTCCAACACTTGTTTCAAACCCAATAATTAATAGTGTTTGACATGACTTTCTTGATCAACTTGTAAGTATGAAGGGAACTGGCCTCTTTGTAACTTGTCTTGCCCCAATCTGTAGGGTAATCAAAGGAATTCTCCTCGAAAGGAAGCTTTGGGAGCGATTATACCATGACATGGTCTTACATGATTTTCCCTAATGTCTGAATCCTGTATTAGTCTGCCTCTACCCGAGCCTTATTTTCCCCCGATTCATCGGTTCTAAAAATGATTTACTTTTGATCATCTGATCTATGGAAGTTGGGTTTATGACTTGCCCCTGATTGAGCCCTTGAGGGACTTGCCTCAAATTGACTGAATATCAAAATAATTGGCCTCCTTGATCAATTGATGCTTGGAGATTTGCCTTAGACTGACCAATTCTTAGGTCAACATAGTTATTGGATGCCATGCCCTTGATCCATAGGGTTATGAGGAGGTCTTGAATTGGGTGACTATCAACGAATGTTCAATTTCCTCTCTGATTTCTTCTTGGAATCTCCTTGATGCCAAGTACTTACTTGCAGTTAAAGTTGTTCATTCAAAATGGTAATTATAGTGTGATGCTCAAGCATGTTTTGAAAAAATTATTTATTGGAATGATGTGATAGTGTGTGACGAGTGGACAATTAGTCCAAATGCAGTGATGATTTAGCTTGTGTGTGAAAGATACAATGATAATATGATACCAATACAGAAGATTAGAAAATCTATAGAAGTCAGTTTACGCAACCTTGTTGTCGTATCCTTTTAGAATAAACCCTATTTCAATTAGGTATTTTAAGGGTTGTAACGTGGTCTAGTTCATGGTTTTTGAAACAAAGGATATAAGGCTCATTTTTTTAACCCACCCTTTCTTCGTGATGATCTCCAGTCATACGTTCAAGTAATTCAACACACACATTCATCTTCCAAGAGAGTTCAATGATGTAAGAGTGAAGATGATGATTCAAGATTTTCTTAAAATGGAAGTCACTGAATTTTGTGTTTTCTGGATGTCAGTGACGCTTTTATTCATGACATGGTGGTCACTAGTTCTTACTTTGTTTTTGTTGTTGATTTACACAACCTATTTTGATTTTTTTTCTTTGCTTCTGATCCCTAATTTTTTCCTGGACCACTTTTAAAGCTTTTAGTCCGTTGGGATTGCCCTAATTTTTTCCTAAGTCTCCTCTTTTGGGTGATTGACTTAACGGGCTTTCTTTCTCTTCTTTTTTTCTTTTGGTAAAAGGTTATGACCGCCAAGTCATTGGTTATTGAAGAACAAGCGACATAACTTTTTAGATTTTGCATGGTTCCTTCGACACTTCAGGATGTGTGTGAAGAATAACACGTGGTTGATCCCCATATGGGATGCTTCATCTCATAATTTGAATACGTAGCCAAATTAACTGAACACTACCCTGTCCCGAGTTAAGCGTAAGGGTTTTTAGATTTGAACGAAACACCTACTTCTAGGATCGAAGTAGTTAACTAGGGATTAAATCCTAATCTCTCCAGTGTTTGGGGATTTGAAATAATGCCTGTGCATCATCAGCAGGATTTTATATGAAAGCATACGGTAGAAATTATGGGTATTTTATTTTTGTTATCCTCCAATCTTTTCTAAAACAATAATTTGATAAAGAAAAGTGAATTGGAGAAAGATATCTGTGATTTTCAATAAACGAGAAAAGGTGAGTGAATACAAATTGATTGATTCAAAATATACATACTTATTTCATTAATAAGACCATTAAAAACAACAATTTCCAAAGAAAATAGTACTTAGACAAAGAAGAAAAATTAGAAGAATGCAAAATGGTAATATGGCCCAATGATTGCCTTCATTGAGGAAATGAGCTTTCCTTTCTTGATTTGCTGCTGAGATAGCTTTGTTGGAAGTTGTTCTTCTTGTTCAAACCTGGTATGATGCTTATCTTCGGGAACCCCTTCAATAGAATTCACTGACGACCCACAAGTGTCGGCCTAGGGTTTGTTGCAACACTTGGGCCTATTGCCGTGAATGTGTTTGTCTACAGTCAATTAAGTCTTAAAATTTGTGTTTCAAAGCCTTGCAATTCTCCACTGTGTGACCTGGGGCACCCATATGATACTCGTAGTGGGCGTTGACATCAAATCCTGGTGGATAAGAAAGAATTGCAGGTGGTAATTTCTTCAAGGTAACCAATCTACCTTTTAACAGATAAGGAATGATATGGCTATATGGGAGCGACAGAGGATCAAAATGTATTTTAGGCCTCCTTACCCTTTGTTGATTAGGTTGACTCTACTGTGGAGCACGTTGTTGTTGATTTTGGTGTTAGTGTTGATACGCTTGTGGTTGATATGGATGTTGGTAAGCCGACTTTTGATATGGTTGTTATTGCTGAAATGGAAGTTGATATGGCGCAGGTGTGATGGAAGCAACTTGATGGTAAGGCACCATAATATATGGTTAAACTTTATTCCCCCCTCCTCTCATTATGTCATTGACCCGACCTTCTGGATTCTTGTGGAATTTAAAGTATGGTTTCTTCCCTCCACTTGAGGCACTGGAAGCACAGGGTATCTTCCTGTTCTTCACTGAACTTTAAATTTTTTCTCCAACAGAAACGACCTCAGAGAAAGTTGTGAAGCTGGATCCTACCATCGTTTCCATATAATGGGCGTGAAAAGTGCCCATGAACATGTCAATTATCTCTTTGTCAAGGAAATGAGGTTAGACACGAGCTGTAAGCTCTCTCCACCACTAGGTGTATTCTTTGAATGACTAATTGCTATGTCGAGTCATGTCTTACAGTTGAGTATGATTGGGCGCCAAGTTAGTGTCGTACCGGTAATGCTCGAGAAAGGCTTTTGCAAGGTCTCTTCAGGAATGGAGTTGCGCTCTCTCCAACTGCATGTACCATTCCAAGGATGCCCCACTGAGGCTATCAAAGAAATAGTGAATTAATAGTTGATCATTGTTGATATGGGCTTTCATCTTGCGACAGTAAGCTCTAAGGTGAGTTCTAGGACAGTTAATCCCCTTGAAATTTTCGAAATCCGAAACTTTGAGTTTCTGGGGAATCACTAGACCTGGAACAAGGAACATATCAACAACATCCAAGCCGGGAGTGGTGTGAACCTCCAAGGACTTGAATGTTTCTTCCAAAGTACATAGTCTCTCAACAGCTGGGTTTGGGAGAGTTCCAATAACATGCCTTCCTGGTGGTGGAATAAAGAAAGCATCATATGGATCTTCATCATTAGTCACATACCTGTGTCGAGTAGACACGACATTAATGATTCAGGGATTCCAGATTGACCACCAGTACATGAATATAGATAGGACCTCCTTTAGGGCGAACAAAACCAAACTTAGGGTTAGTCATTCTCGGGATATTAAGTGGAGACAAACCAATTTGAGCAATAATTCTTCTGGATTCAAAAGTAATTTCAACGTCCTTTTCCTTATGAGCTAAGGACACCATGGTTTCGAGCAAATGAACCATCTTCGCTTGTATTGAGTCAATGTGTGACCTCATCATTGCTTGGTTAGCTTTTGTTTGTTCGAGTGTCATTTTGAAATTGTGGCGCGTTTCGTACCAGTGCTGAGTAGTCAAATTTGCTTGATGAAATGGTATAAGGTGTATAATTTTTTACTTTTAGAAGTGAAAATGACATGCATGCTGATGAATGCAGGTGCATGATTTTTTTTTGTTTTTTCTTTGATATGCAAAAAGTGCAATGTCACACTTACACATGGATGCAATGATATGCCATGTGATTGTAAGGATCCGAGATATCATGAGTATCATAGAACAATCCTAAGATGGAGGTCTCCCTATAATGGACAATCCTGGGATTTCTACCCATAACCCACTTGTAAGACCCCAATTTTGACCCTAAGATCTCTCATGCAATTTCATCATAAGCATTAGCATTGGGATCATACCTTGGCATCCTCCTTACCCCTCTTTCCTTGGGTTTGTTTTGGGAGAGATCACCAAGCACTATGTGATTATATCATACTTGTATTTTATCATTTCACTAACCAAAATACCAAAAATATGTCTTTGCATTTGCTTAACTCTTTTGTAGGTAGGGCATGATCTCCATTGATCTATCAAGTCCATATCTAGGGTTTGAGACCCTCATGAACAAAGAGCACAACCATGGATTGATTCAAGGATGGTTATGAACATCATATATGAGTCCCAATGATCTATACATGTTATATTGATCAAGTTTTCTTCAAGAGTTTGAGGGTGATTTGCCCTGGAAACCCTAGTTTGACTGGGTATCTTGAGTAACTTCTCCAACAAGCTATCTTACCATTTGATCAAATTTCTCAAGGGGCACTTCAAAATTCATCATATTATGCATATATTATCTACCATGAGCCTAGAAAGTCAAGAGAATTGAAGTTTAGCAAGTTGGTTGATGGTGGTTGGCCAGATGAATTCATCTGATCAAAACTGGGTCTCCCTAAACCCCATCTCCTACAATTTTCACCATATGAGAATTATTCGAAGAGACAACTTACTCTAAATGACATTCCAAACAAATTTCATGTTGAGACCTAGATCTAGTTTTTCTTGGAAAATCATTTTCTATGTTGAAACATTATAAGTCATTTTGTCTAAACCCTAATTTGAAAGTTAACTTCCCATGGCCATAACATGCTCACTTTTTATGAGATGAAAGATTTACAAGTTGCACAATCAAATTCAAGATGTCTAATTTAACTTTTATGTTTGGAGTGAGATCTAATTCAACTTTTTTGAGCATGTGATATGAGGTTACATTATAGGTCATTTTTGACCTATACCATTGATCAAGTGATTTTTCCAAACTTCAAAAATGCATAACTCTATCATTTCAAATTCAAATGACATGAAATTGGTGACCATTTTGAAGGTATTTGAAAGAGATAAAACTTTGATGAAGACACGTTTCTCATTTGAAGCTCACATAAAAAGTTATGCAAGGTGGAATTTTGAGACATATGGCTTGACACTTAGAAAAATTTTCAATATGTTAAAATTTCCAAACTTCCACCTCAAAATTCTTCAAGTTCCAAGAACCAAATGAAAACATGTTGAACATGAAAGTTGTTCCTCTTGATCTCACCTTTTCAAAGAGCTCAAATTCATCCATTTTGGACAAGGAATGCATAGGCTACGCATGGCTTGAACATGGTATCATCATTTGGCAAGGATCAAACTTCAAATATTCACACACACTTGCCTTGAAATCCAAGTTTGTTCCAGACTCTCTCACACTCACTTATGGACCTAAGGTAATGATCTCATGGGCCTGTATGCGTCCATGCACCCATGCATCATCAATGACCAATTTTGGAAAGTGACTTCAAGTTTGCAAATATCAATGGTTTCAGCTATAATAAGAGCCTCATATGCTCAACATTTCAGACATTCGTGCCAGCTTTAATCCCCAACCTCTAACCCTCACATTCCAAAGGATAATCCTGATAGATTCACTTGAATTTGAGTTTGAATTTTCACTATTTTGAAATTCAAAACTCCAGGGATCCAAGACCTCTTGTGTGTTCAATTGTTCTTCTGCAAGCATTTGGAGTGAGATCAAGCACGAGCCAAGATCAGCTGAATCCAGACCTACATTGAAGGTATTTTCCAGAAATTTTAATCTCTTCGATTCTCTCTAAATCTTGCTCAATTCTATTGATTCTTTGGTTGTCTGAAGTCCTACCAATGTAGGCAAGAAGATTGAGTTGCTTTGAGGCCAAATCGAAGCAACTCAGTTCATGTACCTCAAATTTTAACTCCATGTATCTCTCACTATACTTGGAGTTAGGATGAATTAAGGTCAGATTCGTGCTCAGTGCCATTTTTTCTTGAAATCATGTCCTGCTTTTTAATTTTGGTGATGGTTATGACTGAACCAATCCGGCCAGGGTCGCCGGAGAAGTCGACCGGCCTTTGGACGCCGGTGGTGAGCTGGATGGTTCTGAGCCACAGGATCCTTTTGAAATGAAATAATCTTGTGCGTTGGTTTGAATTGCCAAGGTTATGGCGCGCTGACTAGAGTTCATCGTGGATAGCGCGTTTGTGACCACTTGATTTGCCACCTCAATTAATAAGAGAGATCAAGTGGTCCACGTTTTTTCTGTTATTTTAATTTTCATTTTAATTGCATTATTTTCATTAATTCATATTAAATTTAATATTGATCCAAAAAATATGAGAGTTTCACCAAACATTTTCAAATAATTTCCTCTTTCATATTCTGAATTAAAATTATTTTTTGGATCATTATTAATATTTTTCATGATTTAATTGATTTTGCATTTGTTTTTAATTGTTTAAAAATATTTTTAAGTCTCCAAAAATTATGAATTTTTTTCTCCAATGTCCTTTGACCTTGTTCGACCTATGATAAATCTCATGGCCATTTCTTTGGTGTTTTAATGAGGTTTTAGAAATTGGACAAACCATATTTAATTTAAATGCCTTATTTTAGTATTTTTAATTTGAGTAAATGCCAAATAAATTTTGTTGACCAATTGTGATGACTTGTTTGAGTTTGACTATTGTTGTTGGGCCTTGGTCAAGGTTGATTTGACTTTGTCAAATTAAGATCATTGGATTTAGGGGATTGATGGAATGTACATTCCATCTTCCAAAATAAATGGATGATATTAATTTGGTAAAAGTCCTCCTTTGACCAATTTGTGTTTTCACCTATTCCCTTCCCTTTTCATCTCATTCCCCTTCACAAATGGATTTCTACCCATTTGGTCAAATATTTTCAACTCTAAACTTTTAATTTTGTACATAGGGTAGTCTATGAAGGAGAAGAGCGATCCAAAATGCAGCAGAATTTAAAATTTCTCCTTTAGTGATCCTTACGAATGAGCATGATCAGTGATAGAATCGTTACCTCTTGTGGCGATTGTAACCTTTGATGCAGATCTACAGAGCGATCACGAACGTTGAATGGTGACAACGTCTCTACTCAGTCCACGCGAACGGATTCCTTCAATCTCAGTGCTAGCTGTTATGAATGAAGGCTTTGAGTGTGTGAGAGAGAGAGAAACGAAATTGCAACTGCCCAAATGCTTCTACACAAGGGTTCTATTTATAGAACCACTTGTGTGGGCTGCAAGCTAAAAATCCCACTCAAGTGTATGTGGCTCATATCTTATAATATGCCAAAATCACTTAAGCGCGTGGTACCTTACCATATTTCGTATTCTACTTAAGTACACCGTACCTTATGATGTTCTACAATTCACTTAAGTGCACCGTACATTACAGTATTCCTTAGTTACTATATCTCTCATCAATCCGTCCTTTTGTGTGTAACTCTATAGGTTTTCGCGACATTGGCAATTATATTAAATCACGTATTTAACATAGTAAATAGTGAGTGGTATCTAGCAACACATCACTGCTACCCAAGACATGAAAAATTTCATGTGATCTGACAAATCCTTCTGTGATAATACTTATATGTACAATTACCCTTTTACCCTTATGTCTATATTGAACACAAGGCATAGACCGTGTCATTCTTGTCCAGTTCAATATTGGGCCCATAGACATTTATCTTGTTACGCAGGATGGGCAAACTCTATCTAGGTCATTCATGTCCCTTAGCATGCTTCGTGGAGTACCCATCAACTGTTTTTATGGTCATCCAGTTACGACAATGTTTGATCAGCAATAAGGCACTAGACTCTACATCTAGGATCCATAGTGGTTTCAGGTTGAAGGGTGGTATACACCATTATCACCATGAGAATAACTTATGACACTTTGCATAACATTCTATATAGTATCCTCATAGCGGGTCAATCCAGTATAAATATTACTCTTAATATTCATACCTATGTTTAAGACTTGATAACTCCTTATCCATGATCCATGAGATGTGATCATCAGTCTATATACATAATAGTCTTAATGCTTTAATGTTATCCCACTTCACAATAAAGCTCGACTACGGATACTTTAAGAATAATGTCCTTATGTTTAATGTGATCTCATGATTAAGTCACACTTGATACATTAAACGGACTAGCTATTCTAGGGACTTTATTAAACAAACATAATAAAGAAAAAGCCTTTTATTATTAATAAATAATTCGATACAAGTACCAAAAGTATTGGCCTCTAGGGCTTACACCAACAGTCTCTTCATCTTCTCCCCATTTATTTAATTTCAAAATCTCTTCCTCCCTTTTCAAAATCTTCTTTGATTGAACTATTTTTGTTCTACAGCTTTGACCACTTTTTTGCAAAAAGATAGAAACCTTGGCCTTATGCCATTGCATTTTTCAAACTTCTTTTCTTAAATCAAACTTTGTGAATGAATGTAATCATACTTGACTTAAACTTTCAAAAAATCCAAAAAGAACTAACTCATTCAAACCATTTTTAGGCCTTTGTGCCTTTCAAACTTAATTTTTGTTAAAAGCAATGCATCCATTTTGAAATTTGTATCACGAACTACGAGGTTTTGATCCCTCATTTTTATATTGGTACGTAGGCACAAGTCTGAAGGTCTTGTCAAACACAAAAATATAATTAATGAATTCTTTTCTCACCCCCCCATTATATTTGTTTGTAAACATCACTTTACACCAAGTACATATGCACACAAAAAGGGCTCCCTAGGAGTACCTAGGACACTTTGGGTGCTAACACCTTCCCTCTATGTAACCAACCCCCTTACATGTAATCTCTGACATTTTATTAGTTTTGATTTGAAAACTTCTTACTTTTGGGTTTTGTTCGTACTTTTTCCCTTTTCCCTTGGAAACAATAAAAGCGCGGTGGCGACTCTTGTTATTTGATCTCTAGCTTATCCATAGCTTGATGATCATGAATTTACCGCTATAGAAATTAAGTGGCGACTCTGCTGGGGAGATAGTCTCCAGTGGGTTTAGCCTACTTTTTGTATGTATATATTTGTTTATATGTGATGTTTATATATATGTATGTGTGATATAATCTGCTTGTTGTGCTTAGTGATCTCTGAATGG
Source organism: Lathyrus oleraceus (assembly GCF_024323335.1). NCBI lineage: Eukaryota > Viridiplantae > Streptophyta > Magnoliopsida > Fabales > Fabaceae > Lathyrus > Lathyrus oleraceus. The sequence goes on from NC_066580.1 coordinate 348,613,740, forward strand.
TGAGATAAGTTCTAACCCGAACTTGAGTGCAATTAAGATAAAAGGATGGTATAGTCATGTTCGACTTGTGTGGAGTAGTCCTTAACAAGTTGGCTTGAGACCTATCTGCTCAGTGGAGAATCTTTTGGATTTGGAAATGTCACACAAGTATTTATGGTTAGGCATTACTATCTCTAATTTGGGTCCGAGAAGCTGAGGACTGAAGAACATTTACCCCCTCTTGGCCTATTTAGGACGTAGTGCGGAAATTGTTCAAGTGTAGACTTGATAGCAGTTGTTACGCGATACTACACTCAGATGAGTTTCTCTTGAGAATATTATGGGTCGATGAGTCAGTCATCTTAACCTGTAATATCCGATAGATGGAATTAAGACTCTGGGAACTTTTTAGAACATGAACTACAAGTTTCTATCCTTAGTTCACTCCTTTGGGATGATTCTTACCCAGACTCCATGCTCGTGACTTGCAACAAACCCTTGATTCTTGGTTGAACCAATCAAGTCTTGTCAATATCAATGGAACTTGGGTGTTGATAAGGTGTAAACCATAATCCACCAAAATGGATGATTGATCTTGACAAAGACTTGATTCATCCCTTGACCTTTGTTTTCCTTGTGTGTGATCCCTTATTTGTGATTGTTGCATTCATGCATTCATGCGCATCATAACATCCATCACACAAAAATTTCAAGGAACCGAGGTATTATTTGCAAATATTTTCAGACCATGGATTATGGATGAAGGAACACTAAGAAGTACAGTTTCAGATGTCTCGACTTGAAAGAGTTAAGGAAACTAGCATATTTTGTATTAGATCCCTTGGACTTCAAACATTATCATGGGAAGCTTTTGTCCATCTTGTCTGCTAATGTGGTTGAAGGATTTTTGAGTGTGCTAGTGCAGTTCTATGATCCTCTCTACTGTTGTTTCACTTTCCCAGATTTTCAGCTTGTGCCTACCTTGGAGGTGTATTCTCATATTTTGGGGATACCTGTTTCTAGTAGAGTGCCTTTTAGTGGATTGGAGGAGATTTCCCGATCTAATCTTATTGCTGAAGCTCTTTACTTGAAGAAGTCTGAGATAGAGGCTCATTAGGTAAAGAAAGGAGGATTGTTTGGGTTGCCATCTGATTTCCTCATCAAGGAAGCTACTACTTTTGCTCAAGATGGTAGTATGAACGCTTTTGAAGCTATCTTTGTGTTGCTCATCTATGGATTAACTTTGTTCCCTAACATTGACGGTTTTGTTGATGTTAACGCCATTAGACTTTTCTTGATTGGGAATCCTGTGCCTACTTTGTTGGGTGATATGTATTTCTCTTTGCATCTAAGGAATTCTAAAGGTGGTGGATCAATTGTCTATTGTATTCCTCTTCTGTACAAATGGTTTATTTTGCACTTTCCTCAGACGCCCGCTTTTGTGGAGAAAAAGCAATGTCTAAGGTGGTCTCAGAGACTTATGTCTCTCACTAATGATGATATAGTTTGGTATGACCCATCTTTAAGCAATTTGGAGATTATTGATTGTTCTGGCGAATTCTTTAATGTGCCTCTCATTGGTACACAAGGAGGAATTAACTATAACCCTGCTTTGGCTCGTTGTCAACTTGGGTTCCCCTTTAGAGACAAACCTAATAACATGTTATTAGAAGGTCTTTTCTATCAAGAGGGTAAAGATCCCCAACATTTGAAGCAGAAGATTATGCATGCTTGGCATAATTTGCATAGGAAAGTAAGATCCGAGCTTGGTCTGTGCAATTGTGTAGCTTTGGAAGCTTACACTCTTTGGGTGAAGAAGAGAGCTTTGGAGTTGAAGATGACTTATCCTTGTGAAAGACCTATGTCTATTGTTTTGGTTGAGCCATTAACTCTCCCTAACCAAGATGTATAGGAGTTGGAAGGCGCGCTCGCCAAGATGAAGCAAGAGAAGGATATGTTGGAAGAGCGTTTCCGTGCTTTGAGCAAGAAGCATGAAGAGTTGTAGTTGGAGTCTAAGGACAAAGATGCACTTATTGAGCTACTTGGAGACCGAGTGTCGAAAAGACAGAGAGAGCCAGAGGTTTCGTCTTCTAGCATGCCTCAGCCTTCTGTGCTTGGAAGAAGATTGTTGATTAACTTGTCCTCGAGAAGACTCAGATGAAGACTTCTTTTGAGACCGAGATCTGTCGCATTTGAAGGAAGTACATGCCTACAGCCAGATCTTCTGAAATTGTTGTTAGGGATCCTTAGGATGACTAGTCTCCTTTACTCTTGTATTTTTCATTTGGTTTCTGAAATTATACTCAGTGTAATTCTTCCAATTTATAAATAAAAAGAGATTTTTGGTCATATCAAATTATTGCAATTGCCATTTAAATATATATATTTGCAAATAATATAGTAAGTTCCTTGAAAACAAAAATAAAAAATAATCAAGCATTGCATTTCATGCATCATTTGCATATGCAGGTTTTCACCAGATGTCTGATTGGTGTTTCTTCTGTGCTTTAGCCAAGCTGACTCATCGGTACAACACCCGCACCAATCATCTGAGAATTATGGAGCACTTAGAGCAAGATAACAGAGAGTCGAAGGACGAAATCACCCGTCTGACTACCATGATGGAGTTAGTTCTTGCCGCTCAAAGTCAAGCTTCTCCAACGCCTGCAACTCCTCCCGCAAGGACTGTTATCTCAGAAGTGATTACCTCTATCGTGCCTGCTGCTGCCGCCCACTTCGCGCCAATTATGCCTGCCGGATTCCCGTGGGGAATGCCGTCCAACTTTGTGCCTGAAGGCTTTGCGCCTACTTTTACTTCCATGCCAGCATCTAGCCCGATCATGTCCGTGCCACCTCCCGTTGTACACACCTTGCCTCGCGTAGAGGATACCATCTATCATTCCGAGCCGTCTGAGGGTCCGGATGTGTATGAGAAGATGGACGAAATGAAAGATCAATTTCTTGAGTTGTGCAAGGAATTGAAGACGCCGAGAGGTAAAGATTTGTTCGGGAAGAGTGCTGCTGAGTTTGGCTTAGTGCCCAACGTCAAGATCCCGGTGAAGTTCAAAGTGCCTGCCTTTGAAAAGTATAAGGGGAACTCTTGTCCGCTCAGTCATCTTGTGATATATGCTCACAAGATGTCTACTCAGACCGACAATGATCAATTTCTTATTCACTACTTCCAGGATAGTCTGACCGGTGCTGCGCTTCGTTGGTACATGGGGTTGGATAGTGCCAGCAGTCGCACTTTCAACGACTTGGGGGAAGCTTTTGTCAAGCAATATAAATATAATGTGGACATGGCGCCTGATAGAGACCAGCTGAGGTCTATGTCTCAGAAAGACAAAGAGACATTTAAAGAGTATGCGCAGCGATGAAGGGAGTTGGTTGCCCAGATCACTCCTCCTTTGGAGGAAAAAGAAATGACAAAGATCTTCTTGAAAACTCTGAGTTCATTTTACTATGAACGAATGATTGCTAGTGCCTCTAGTGACTTTACCGAAATGGTAAACATGAGGATGAGGCTTGAGGAAGGTGTCCGAGAGGGATGTTTGTCAAAATATGAGGCGTCAATAAGCAAGAGGTATGATAGTAATTTAGGTAAGAAGAAGGATAGTGAGACGAATGCAGTAATCAGTGGGAGGTAGAGGAGGCCTCAGATCAGAAGGAACCCAACATCCCGTCAACATCATCATCATCAAGTATCCTCGGTAATTCCGGTATTTTCTAATCAACAAGCAACACCAATTCAACAACAATAACAACGTCAACAACAACAACCACAACAAAGAACAAACACCTACAACAACAACAATACCAACAACAATCATCATCAACAAAACTTTGAGAGGAAGAAGGTCTCTTTTGACCCGATTCCTATGTCATATGCAAAGTTGTATCCGTCCTTGGTTCTCAAGAACTTAATTCAACCGAGGAACCCACCGCAGATTCCAGAACCACTTCCTTAGTGGTATAAACCTGAACTACATTGTGCTTTTCACCAAGGAGCACCCAGACACGATATTGAAAACCGCTATCCATTGAAGTATGAGGTTTAGAAGATTATGAAGAGTGGTATGGTGTCCTTCAAGGACCGTGCGCCAAATGTGAAAGAAAACCCTTTGCCCGCTCATGGGAACTCTTCTGTGAATATGGTGGACGGTTATCCTGGAGAATTCAAAGTTTTTGATGTGCATTTTATCAGGAGGTCCTTAGTGCAGATGCATAAGGATGTTTGTTTGGTATGTGAATGTGAGCACGACCATGATGGTTGTGTTGTTTGTAGTGTTAACCCGAGGGGTTGTGAAGTTGTGAAAAGGGACATCCAAAGACTGATGGATGAAGGCATGATCCAAATTGTTCAATCCCGTCATGTAGATGACGACGTAAATGTCATAGTGCCCATTTTCAAGCAACAAGAGCGGTTGGTAATCCAGTATGACTCCAGTAACAACAATAGTCAAAGATCAGTATCACCGTTGGTAATACGGTTAGCGGGCCCAGTCCCGTATTCATCTGATAAAGTTGTGTCGTATCAGTATAATGCTACAATGATGAAGGATGGTCAAGAGGTCCTGTTTCCTATGACCAGTTCAGTAGTGAGCATTGCTGATGTTACAAAGGTGACCCGCAGTGGTCGAGTGTTTGGGCCGGTGTTCCCAAAGGATAAAGAGGAAACAATTGTTGGTAAGAAAGTGAAGGTGCTTAGTATAGACCCAGTTGGTTGTTCAAAAGATAAGTCTGGTGAATCCAGCAACTTGAAAACCAATGATGATGATGAGGTACTCCGACTAATCAAAAAGAGTGAGTTTAATGTGGTAGAGCAGTTGCTCTAGACCCACTCAAAATTTCAATGTTGTCTCTGCTGATGAACTCCAAAGCACACAGAGAAGCACTACAGAGTTCTCAAACAAGCATTCATAGAACATGATGTTACTGTAGATCAGTTTGATCATATTATGGCTATCATCACTTCTTGCAACAATCTTAGCTTTTGCGATGAAGAACTCCCTGAGGAGGGAAGAAATCATAATTTGGGTTTGCACATCTCGATGAATTGCAAGGAATATGCTTTATCAAACATGCTTGTTGACATCGGGTCGTCACTGAATGTGCTTCCAAAGTCAACTTTGTCAAAGCTATCTTATCAAGGAGTGCCCATGAGGTATGGCAGTGTAATTGTCAAGGCTTTCGATGGTTCGCGCAAAACAGTAATTGGTGAAGTGGACCTTCCAGTCAAGATAGGTCAGAGTGATTTTCATATTACTTTTCAAGTAATGGATATCCACCCGGCCTATAGCTGTTTGTTGGGAAGGCCACAGATTCATGAGGCGGGAGCTATTACTTCCACTTTACACCAGAAGCTCAAATTTGTCAAGAATGGCAAGCTTGTGATTGTTGGCGGGGAGAAGGCGCTGTTGGTTAGCCACCTGTCATCTTTCTCTTATGTTGAAGCTGAGGATGAGGTTGGAACTCCGTTCCAAGCCTTATCTATTGCTGCTGAGAAGAGAGTTGGCGCACCTATGTCCTCATTGAAAGATGCTCTGAAGATTATTGAAGAAGGTACTATTGATCAGTGGGGGAGCATGGTAGAGGTCTTTGACAACAAGGGCAGAACCGATTTGGGGTTCCAGAAAGGCTCATCAACTGTTAGATCTGAAGATATGCAACTCAGCTTCCGTAGCTGAGGGTTCATTCATGGTAATGAACAACACTTAGTTGTTGTGCTAGAGGATGACGAAGGGGAAGACTGCACCAATTTTGTGACGCATGGAAAGGCTTGCAACAATTGGACTGCTGTTGATATTCCTGTTATTTTGCATCGATCTAAGTAATTGCTTTTATATGTTTTAAAATCCTTCTCCTATGCCTAAGGGAGAAGTGAACATTGTTTGGGCATTTTCAAATTGATCATCAATAAAATTAATTCTATTCATCCACATCTATGATGTTTGTTTTTACTTTTTGCTTTATTCTGAAAATGGTAATCACAAAAAACATAAATAAATAATATAATTGTCCATCTGCATGATATTTGGTCACAAATTCACTTCTCTAAAATCAAAATATCAAATCATTATGCAGGTTGGTTCCTAACCCCATTCAATACAATGACCCTTCTCCTTCTCCAAATTTTGAATTCCCTATGTTTGAAGCCGGGGAGGAAAGTGATCTACAAGTGAGTGATGAATTATCTCATCTTCTTGAGCAAGATGAAAAGACCATTCAGCCGTTCGAAGAGCAGTTTGAGCTAGTCAACTTGGGTTCCGAAGATGATGTGAAGGAAGTCAAGATTGGGTCTTGACTGTGTCCAGATGATAAGAAGGGGTTGATTGATATTCTTCAAGAGTATTCAGATTTGCTTGCTTGGTCCTATCAAGACATGCCTAGGTTAGATTCTGATATTGTGGAGCATAGATTGTCGTTGAAGCCAGAATGCCCACCATTCAAGCAGAAGTTGAGAAGAACGCATCCAGATATGGTTGTGAAGATCAAAGAGGAAGTGCAAAAGCAGATTGATGTCGGTTTCCTTGTAACCGCTGAGTATCCGCAATGGGTAGCCAATATTGTGCCTGTGCCGAAGAAAGATGGAAAAGTCCGTATGTGTGTTGATTATAGAGATTTGAATAAAGCCAGTCCGAAAGATGATTTCCCTCTGCCACACATTGATATGTTGGTAGACAATACTGCTAAATTCAAAGTCTTTTCGTTTATGGACGGATTTTCCGGATATAATCAGATCAAGATGGCACCCGAAGATATGGAGAAGACCATATTCATTACACCTTAGGGAATATTATGTTATAGAGTGATGCCTTTCGGTTTAAAGAATGCTGGTGCAACTTACCAAAGAGAAATGACTACTCTTTTTCATGATATGATGCATAAAGAGATTGAAGTTCATGTCGATGACATGATTGCTAAATTGATTGATGAAGAGGAACATGTTAAGCATTTATTGAAGTTATTTCCGCGTTTGAGGAAGTATAAACACTACTTGAATCCTAATAAGTGTACTTTTGGTGTTCGTTCGGGTAAGTTGTTGGGCTTTATTCTCAGCGAGAAGGGTATTGAAGTTGATCCTGCCAAGGTCAAAGAAATACAAGAGATGCCTGCGCCCAAAATTGATAAGCAAGTCAGAGGTTTTCTCGGCCGCTTGAATTATAATTCCAAATTCATTTCCCACATGACTGCCACATGTGCACCTATATTCAAGCTTCTTCGGAAAGATCAATCTTGTGATTGGACTGAAGACTGCCAGTAAGCTTTTGACAGTATCAAAGAATATTTTCTTGAACCTCTGATTTTGTCTCCACCTGTTGAATCATACCACTTGGTTGATATCCAAAATGGACTCGATCAAGTATATATTTGAGAAGCCTATTTTAACTTGGAGGATTGCCCGTTGGCAGATGTTGTTATCAGAGTATGATATCGAATACCGATCTCAGAAAGCAATCAAAGGTAGTATCTTGGCTGACAATTTGGATCACCAACCAATTGAAGATTACCAGTCAGTGCAGTATGACTTTCCTGATGAAGAGATTTTGTACTTGAAAATGAAGGATTGTGATGAACCATTGCTTGAAGAAGAACCAGAACCTGGTTCCCGTTGGGGCATGGTATTTGATGGAGTTGTTAATCAATATGGAAATGGCATTGGGGCAGTGATTATTGCTCCTCAAGACATGCATCTACCATTTACAGCAAGATTAACTTTCAAGTGTACAAACAACATGGCAGAATATGAAGCTTGCATTATGGGGCTTGAAGAGGCCATGAATCTCAGAATCAAGTATTTGGATGTCTTCGGTGATTCGACTTTGCTTGTGAATCAAATCAAAGGAGAATGAGAGACAAATCAACCCGGTTTAATACCATATAGAGATTATGCGAGGAGGATTTCAACTTTCTTTACAAAGGTTGAGTTTCATCATATTCCTCGAGATGAAAACCGGATGGCAGATGCTCTTGCAACGTTGGCATCAATGATTGTGGTAAAGTATTGGAATGAAGTTCCCAATTTATCTGTGATGCGTCTTGACAGGCCAGCTCATGTGTTTGCTGTTGAAGAGATCAAAGACGAGAAGCCGTGGTACTTTGATATCAAATATTTCATCCAAAGTCAGATTTACCCGCCTGGGGCATCTTTGAAAGATAAGAAGACTTTGAGAAGATTAGCCGGAAATTTCTACTTGAATGGTGATATACTGTACAAGAGAAACTTCGACATGGTTTTGCTCAGATGCGTAGATAGACACGAAGCAGACTTGTTGATGACTGGAGTGCATGAAGGTTCCTTTGGTACTCATTCCAATGGACATGCAATGGCAAAGAAGATGTTGCGAGCAGGTTACTATTGGCTGACAATGGAATTTGACTGTTGCAAATTTGTGAAGAAATGCTACAAGTGTCAAATTTATGCTGATAAGATTCATGTTCCTCCGTCACTATTGAATGTTATCTCTTCCCCATGGCCCTTCTCCATGTGGGGAATTGATATGATTGGGATGATTGAACCCAAAGCATAGAATGGACATCGTTTCATTTTGGTGGCAATTGACTACTTCACAAAATGGGTCGAAGCGACATCGTATGCAAATGTAACCAAGCAAGATGTTGTAAGGTTCATCAAGAATCAGATCATATGCCGTTATGGTGTGCCAAGCAAGATCATTACTAACAATGGGTCGAACTTGAATAATAATATGGTGGAAGCTCTTTGCAAAGACTTCAAGATTGCACATCATAATTCTTCTCCCTAAAGACCTAAGATGAATGGGGCTGTTGAAGTTGCAAATAAGAACATTAAGAAGATTATTCAGAAGATGGCTATCACGTATAAGGATTGGCATGAGATGCTCCTGTTTTCTTTACATGGGTATCGTACATCCATCCGCACTTTAATAGGGGCAACCCCTTTCTCTCTTGTGTATGGTATGGAAGCAGTACTCCCCGTAGAGGTTGAGATTCCTTCATTGCGTGTGCTCATGGAAGCCAAGTTGACTGAGGCTGAGTGGTGTCAGACTAGGTTTGATCAGTTGAATTTGATAGAAGAGAAGAGATTGACTGCCATGTGTCATGGTCAGCTGTATCAGCAAAGGATGCAGAAAGCTTTTGATAAGAAGGTTAGACCTCGTGTGTTCAGAGAAGGTGACCTTGTGCTCAAGAAGATCTTGTCGTTCAAACCAGATTCTAGGGGAAAATGGACTCCTAATTATGAAGGCCCATATGTTGTTAAGAGAGCCTTTTCAGGAGGTGCTCTGATTCTTACAACTATGGATGGTGAAGAGTTCACTCGTCCCGTGAACGGAGATGCAATCAAGAAATACTTCTCCTAAAAAGAAAAGAACAACTCGCTAAGTTGAAAACCCGAAAGGGCGGCTGAGGCAAAAAATAGCGTCTCGGTGGATTGAAAACCCGAAAGGACGGTCCAGGAAAAAGTTAGAGATATAAACAACAGAAAAAATTTCCCGATAAATTGAGTACCCCACTTTGGGGCTACTTATGCAAAAATTAGGGATTATGGCAAGTAACTGCAGTCTACTGATCGTCCAATTTTGGAGAGATTTTGTCGAGCACAAGGGTTGACATCGATTCATCATCCCAGCAGCGGACAAGAGCACAATGGATATCAAGAGTTGGTAGAATGATTAAGGATCATTTGTACTCAATGTAGCCCTTTTACATGTAAATTACCATTTTCAACTTTGTAAAAATCCATGGAGTCTTGTCATTTACAGACTACCATCCCATTAAATAAAGTTGAGCTTTTATCCAATTGTTTCTACTCTTATTTACTTCAGTCAATAGTTTAAATTTTATTATGATCATTTTGAAAATTTAAATTTTTTAAAAATCAAAATCCTTTTTTTTTTCTTAAAATCATATAAAAGCAAGAATTTTTTAAAGCAATTAAAAAGGAAGTATCAACAGCACTTCAAGAGCAGCAAATCCTTAAATGTTAAACATCGGAGGTTCCCCAAGCAGTTAATCCTTCGGGTGTTCCTAGTTGTTTGTGTTATTCCGGTCCCCCTGCGGAGTATTGATTCCCTAGCGGAGTTCCAATTCTTTTTCCAAGCTAAGTTGGTTGATTTGGTACCTTACAACATGTTATTTCCCCGACAGTGTTTATGTATTCCAACAGGGTTGATCTTCAGCAGAGTAAGACGTTTCCCAATAGATCTCATTGGCTTCCCCACCAATCGCCATCCGACTCGCTCCCAGTTAGAGTTTCCTCCTGGTTTCTGAGCAACTGTTTTGTGTTTATCTTCTGTATGGTTATCTCCCATTTGATATGGCGTAGACCTAAAATTCCTTGCAGACTCGATAATTTTTCCTCTCCTCAGCAGATCTCCTCCCTCGGCTAGATTTGGGCCTTTGGTTTATTGATTTCTCTGTTCTCCAACAATTGTCTCCCTCTTTTTGTGGATTGACCGAGGATTGTACCGATGATTCAAATTATTTGCGACACCTTTGTATCCTTCGTGATCGTTTTGTCAGCATAATCATCATATACATATATATACATATACATTCATATAGTTTCATAATTGCATATATACATATGCACATTCTAACCGATGACGAATATCTTTCTCTCCCCTGCCTGAGTTTATCCTTGATATGTTCATCCTAACCGATGACGGATACTCTCACCTTTGGTATTCTACCCAGTAAAAAGGTAGTTGTAATCCCTATTCTTGTTCCTCAGAGAGTTAATCCTGGATATGTTCATCCTAACCGATGACGGGTTTCCTTCTCTTTGCGGTCTACTACCCAGTAACCAGTAGTTATAAATACTGCTTTTGTCCCCTTCGCAGAGTTAATCCTTGATATGTTCATCTTAACCGGTGACGGATTTTCTCTTTGGTGGTATTCTATCCAGTAACTGATAGATGTAATTCCTATTTTCTCCCCTCGCAGAGTCTATCATTGATATGTTCATCCTAACCGGTGATGGATTTTCTCTTTGTTGGTCTTCTATCCAGCATTCAATAGATACAATTCCTACTTTTTGTTCAGTTGGTTTATCCTTGATATGTTCATCTTAACCGATGACGGATATCCTCCTTGACATTTCCCAGGCAAGTATATCCTTGATATGTTCATCTTAACCGATGACAGATTTTCTTCCCTATTGAGTCTATCCTTGATATATTCATCCTAACCGATGACGTATACTCTCATCTTTGGTCTTCTACCCAGTAACTGGTTGTTGTAAATCCTATTTTCTGCAGTTTTCCCCAACAAGGCTATTCTTACCCAGTAACCGGTAATGAATACTCCCTTCTATGGGTACTCAGCGAGTCATCCTTGATATGTTCATCCTAATTGATGACAAATGTTCTCTCTGTTAGATCTTTATTATTTCCTCACCCAGTAACAGGTAGTGGATAATAGATTTCTGCTCCTCCTGTGTTGAAGCTTATTTCTTCCCCAGTCGAGTTGAGTGTGCATTTCCTTAGCGGAATCGCTTTTCCTGCATGATTCAAGTACTTTAGTTTTATCCTGACTTACTCGTATCCCCTGCAGAGGTTGTTGTTTCCCCGACTGAGTCTTTCCATATTTGTATGGAATTCCTCAAATCCCCCAGTAGTTTTAAGTCGTAGCTTGGCCTACGCATAACTCCTTATTTCCCCAGAGTCTCTGTCTCCCCAGTGAGTTTTCCTTACGGAATATATTATACTCTTGTGGACTTTCGGTCTCTCTGATTTCTTTTCCTTTGTGGCAATATTTCCCCATAGAACATTAACTTTTATATTCATATCATACGCATCATGAGGTCTCTTAGGGATCAAAATTTGTTTCTATATGTTGTTATTTAAGCCCATTCTACTGAGTCGACATGAAGATTTTAACCTTCACCTTCTCAATTAGAATGTCCTTAAATAGGGGCAGCTGTAAGACCCCAATTTCGACCCTAAGATCCCTCATGCAATTTCATCATAAGCATTAGCATTGGGATCATACCTTGGCATCCTCTTTACCCCTCTTTCGTTGGGTTTGTTTTGGGAGAGATCACCAAGCACTATGTGATTTTATCATACTTGTATATTATCATTTTACTAACCAAAATACAAAAATATGTCTTTGTATTTGCTTAAGTCTTTTGTAGGTAGGGCATGATCACCATTGATTCTATCAAGTTCATATCTAGGGTTTGAGACCCTCATGACAAAGAGCACAACCACGAATTGATCCAAGAATGCTTATGAGCATCATATATGAGTTCCATTGATTCCTACATGTTATATTGATCAAGTTTCCTTCAAGAGTTTGAGGGTGATTTTCCCTGGAAACCCTAGTTTGACAGGGTATCTTGAGTAACTTCTCCAACAAGCTATCTTACCATTTCATAAAATTTAGCAAGGGACACTTCAAAATTCATCATCTTATACATATATGATCTACCATGGGCCAAGAAAGTTCAAAGAATTGAAGGTTAGCAAGTTGGTTGATGGTGGTTGGCCAGATGAATTCATCTGATCAAAACTGGGTCTCCCTAAACCCCATCTCCTACAATTTTCACCATATGAGAATTATTCCAAGAGACAACTTACTCTAAATGACATTCCAAACAACTTTCATGTTGAGACCTAGATCTAGTATATGTTAAATCATACCACTTGGTTGATATCCAAAATGGATCCGATTAAGTATATATTTGAGAAGCCTACTTTAACTTGGAGGATTGCCCGTTGACAGAGGTTGTTATCAGAGTATGATATCGAATACCGATCTCAGAAAGCAATCAAAGGTAGTATCTTGGCTGACCATTTGGATCACAACCAATTGAAGATTACCAGTCAGTGCAGTATGACTTTCCTGATGAAGAGATTTTGTACTTGAAAATGAAGGATTGTGATGAACCATTGCTTGAAGAAGAGCCAGAACCTGGTTCCCGTTGGGGCATGGTATTTGATGGACTTGTTAATCAATATGGAAATGGTATTGGGGCAGTGATTATTGCTCCTCAAGGCATGCATCTACCATTTACAGCTAGATCAACTTTCAAGTGTAAAAACAACATGGCAGAATATGAAGCTTGCATTATGGGGCTTGAAGAGGCCATGAATCTCAAAATCAAGTATTTGGATGTCTTCGGTGATTTGGATTTGGTTATGAATCAAACCAAAGGAGAATGAGAGACAAATCAACCCGATTTAATACCATATAGAGATTATGCGAGGAGGATTTCAACTTTCTTTACAAAGGTTGAGTTTCATCATATTCCTCGAGATGAAAACCGGATGGCAGATGCTCTTGCAACGTTGGCATCAACGATTGTGGTAAAGTATTGGAATGAAGTTCCCAATTTATCTGTGATGCGTCTTGACAGGCCAGCTCATGTGTTTGCTGTTGAAGAGATCAAAGATGAGAAGCCGTGGTACTTTGATATCAAATATTTCATCCAAAGTCAGATTTACCCGCCTGGGGCATCTTTGAAAGATAAGAAGACGTTGAGAAGATTAGCCGGAAATTTCTACTTGAATGGTAATATACTGTACAAGAGAAACGAGATGGTTTTGCTCAGATGCGTAGATAGACACGAAGCAGACTTGTTGATGACTGAAGTGCATGAAGGTTCCTTTGGTACTCATTCCAATGGACATGCAATGGCAAAGAAGATGTTGCGAGCAGGTTACTATTGGCTGACAATGGAATTTGACTGTTGCACATTTGTGAAGAAATGCTACAAGTGTCAAATTTATGCTGATAAGATTCATGTTCCTCCGTCACTATTGAATGTTATCTCTTCCCCATGGCCCTTCTCCATGTGGGGAATTGATATGATTGGGATGATTGAACCCAAAGCATAGAATGGACATCGTTTCATTTTGGTGGCAATTGACTACTTCATAAAATGGGTCGAAGAGACATCGTATGCAAATGTAACCAAGCAAGATGTTGTAAGGTTTATCAAGAATCAGATCATATGCCGTTATGGTGTGCCAAGCAAGATCATTACTGACAATGGATCGAACTTGAATAATAATATGGTGGAAGCTCTTTGCAAATACTTCAAGATTGCACATCATAATTCTTCTCCCTACAGACCTAAGATGAATGGGGTTGTTGAAGCTGCAAATAAGAACATTAAGAAGATTATTCAGAAGATTGTTATCACGTATAAGGATTGGCATGAGATGCTCCTGTTTTCTTTACATGGGTATCGTACATCCATCCGCACTTTAATAGGGGCAACCCCTTTCTCTCTTGTGTATGGTATGGAAGCAGTACTCCCCGTAGAGGTTGAGATTCCTTCATTGTGTGTGCTCATGGAAGCCAAGTTGACTGAGGCTGAGTGGTGTCAGACCAGGTTTGATCAGTTGAATTTGATAGAAGAGAATAGATTGATTGCCATGTATCATGGTCAGTTGTATCAACAAAGGATGAAGAAAGCTTTTGATAAGAAGGTTAGACCTCGTGTGTTCAAAGAAGGTGACCTTGTGCTCAAGACGATCTTGTCGTTCAAACCAGATTCTAGGGGAAAATGGACTCCTAGTTATGAAGGCCCATATGTTGTTAAGAGAGCCTTTTCAGGTGATGCTCTAATTCTTACAACTATGGATGGTGAAGAGTTCACTCGTCCCGTGAACGGAGATGCAATCAAGAAATACTTCGCCTAAAAAGAAAAGAACAACTCGCTAAGTTAAAAAATCGAAAGGGCGGCTTAGGCAAAAAATAACGTCTCGGTGCATTGAAAACCCGAAAGGGCGGTCCAGGCAAAAGTTAGAGACATAAACAACAGAAAAAATTTCCCGATAAGTTGAGTACCCCACTTTCGAGCAATTTATGCAAAAATTAGGGATTATGGCAAGTAACTGCAGTCTACTGATCGTCCAATTTTGGAGAGATTTTGTCGGGCACAAGGGTTGACGTCGATTCATCATCCCAGCAGCGGACAAGAGCACAGTGGATATCAAGAGTTGGTAGAAGGATTAAGGATCATTTTTATTCAATGTAGCCCTTTTACATGTAAATTACCATTTTCAACTTTGTAAAATTCATGGAGTCTTGTCATTTACAGACTACCATCCCATTAAATAAAGTTGAGCTTTTATCCAATTGTTTCTACTCTTATTTACTTCAGCCAATAGTTTAAATTCTACTATGATCATTTTGAAAATTTAAATTTTTTAAAAATCAAAATGATATTTTTTCTTAAAAACATATAATAGCAAGAATTTTTTCAAAGCAATTAAAAAGGAAGTATCAACAACACTTCAAGAGCAACAAGTCTTTAAGTGTTAAACATCGGAGGTTCCCCAAGCAGTTAATCCTTCGGATGTTTCTAGTTGTTTGTGTTGTTCCGGTCCCCCTGCGGAGTATTGGTTCCCTAGCGGAGTTCCAATTCTTTTTCCCAGCTAAGTTGGTTGATTCGGTACCTTGCAGCATGTTATTTCCCCGACAGTGTTTCTGTATTCCAACCGGGTTGATCTTCAGCAGAGTAAGACATTTCCCAATAGATCGCATTGGCTTCCCCATCAATCGCCATTTGACTCGCTCCTAGTCAGAGTTTCCTCCTGGTTTATGAGCAGCTGTTTTGTGTTTATCTTCTGTATGGTTGTCTCCCATTTGATATGGCGTAGACCTAAAAGTCCTTGCAGACTCGATAATTATGCCTCTCCTCAGCAGATCTCCTCCCCCGGCTAGATTTGGGCCTTTGGTTTATTGATTTCTCTGTTCTCCAACAGTTGTCTCCCTTTTTTTGTGGATTGACCGAGGATTGTACCGATGATTCAAATTATTTGCGACACCTTTGTATCCTTCGTGATCGTTTTGTCAGCATAATCATCATATACATATATATACATATACATTCATATAGTTTCATAATTGCATATATACATATGCATATTCTAACCGATGACGAATATCTTTCTCTCCCCTGCCTGAGTTTATCCTTGATATGTTCATCCTAACCGATGACGGATACTCTCACCTTTGGTATTCTACCCAGTAAAAAGGTAGTTGTAATCCCTATTCTTGTTCCTCAGAGAGTTAATCCTGGATATGTTCATCCTAACCGATGACAGGTTTCCTTCTCTTTGCGGTATTCTACCCAGTAACCGGTAGTTGTAAATACTGCTTTTGTCCCCTTCGTAGAGTTAATCCTTGATATGTTCATCTTAACCGGTGATGAATTTTCTCTTTGGTGGTATTCTATCCAGTAACTAATAGATGTAATTCCTATTTTCTCCCCTCGCAGAGTTTATCCTTGATATGTTCATCCTAACCGGTGATGGATTTTCTCTTTGTTGGTCTTCTATCCAGCATTCAATAGATGTAATTCCTACTTTTTGTTCAGTTGGTTTATCCTTGATATGTTCATCTTAACCGATGACGGATATCCTCCTTGACATTTCCCAGGCAAGTATATCCTTGATATGTTCATCTTAACCGATGACAGATTTTCTTCCCTATTGAGTCTATCCTTGATATGTTCATCCTAACCGATGATGAATACTCTCATCTTTGGTCTTCTACCCAGTAACTGGTAGTTGTAAATCCTATTTTCTGCAGTTTTCCCCAACAAGGCTATTCTTACCCAGTAACCGGTAATGAATACTCCTTCCTGTGGATACTCAGCGAGTCATCCTTGATATGTTCATCCTAATTGATGACAGATGTTCTCTCTGTCAGATCTTTATTATCTCCTCACCCAGTAACAGGTAGTGGATAATAGATTTTGGCTCCTCCTGTGTTGAAGCTTATTTCTTTCCCAGTCGAGTTGAGTGCACATTTCCTTAGTGGAATCGCTTTTCCTGCATGATTCAAGTACTTTAGTTTTATCCTAACCTACTCGTATCCCCTACAGAGGTTGTTGTTTCCCCGACTAAGTCTTTCCGTATTTGTATTGAATTCCTCAAATCCCCCAGTAGTTTTAAGTCGTAGTCTGGCCTATGCATAACTCCTTATTTCCCCAGAGTCTCTGTCTCCCTAGTGAGTTTTCCTTACGGAATATATTATACTCTTGTAGACTTTCGGTCTCTCTGATTTCTTTTCCTTTGTGGCAATATTTCCCCATAGAGCATTAACTTTTATATTCATATCATACGCATCATGAGGTCTATTAGGGATCAAAATTTGTTTCTTTATGTTGTTATTTAAGCCCATTCTACTGAGTCGACATGAAGATTTTAACCTTCACCTCCTCAATTAGAATGTCCTTAAATAGGGGCAGCTGTAAGACCCCAATTTCGACCCTAAGATCCCTCATGCAATTTCATCATAAGCATTAGCATTGGGATCATACCTTGGCATCCTCCTTACCCCTCTTTCATTGGTTTTGTTTTGGGAGAGATCACCAAGCACTATGTGATTTTATCATACTTGTATATTATCATTTTACTAACCAAAATACAAAAATATGTCGTTGTATTTGCTTAAGTCTTTTGTAGGTAAGGCATGATCACCATTGATTCTATCAAGTTCATATCTAGGGTTTCAGACCCTCATGACAAAGAGCACAACCATGAATTGATCCAAGAATGCTTATGAGCATCATATATGATTTCCATTGATTCCTACATGTTATATTGATCAAGTTTTTCTTCAAGAGTTTGAGGGTGATTTGCCTTGGAAACCCTAGTTTGACAGGGTATCTTGAGTAACTTCTCCAACAAGCTATCTTCCCATTTCATAAAATTTAGCAAGGGACACTTCAAAATTCATCATCTTATGCATATATGATCTACCATGGGCCAAGAAAGTTCAAAGAATTGAAGGTTAGCAAGTTGGTTGATGGTGGTTGGCCAGATGAATTCATCTGATCAAAACTAGGTCTCCCTAAACCCTATCTCCTACAATTTTCACCATATGAGAATTATTCCAAGAGACAACTTACTCTAAATGACATTCCAAACAACTTTCATGTTGAGACCTAGAGCTAGTTTTACTTGGAAAAGCATTTCCTATGTTGAAACATTATAGGTCATTTTGTCTAAACCCTAATTTGAAAGTCAACTTCCCAAGGCCATAACTTGCTCAATTTTTATGAGATAAAATATTTTAAAGTTTCACAATCTAATTCAATATGTATAATTCAACTTTTATGTTTGGAGTGAGATCTAATTCAACTTTTATGAGCATGTTCTATGAGGTTACATTATAGGTCATTTTTGACCTATACCATTGAACAAGTGATTTTCCCAAACTTCAAAAATGCATAACTCTATCATTCTAAATCCAAATGACATTAAATTGGTGAAAATTTTGAAGTTATTTGAAATAGATACAACTTTTATGAAGACACGTTTCTCATTTGAAGCTCACAGAAAAAGTTAAGCATGGTGGAATATTGAGATATATGGCTTGACACTTAGAAATATTTTCAACATGTTGAAATTTCCAAACTTCCACCTCAAAATTCTCCATGATCCAAGCTCCAAATGAAAAAGTATTGAACATGAAAGTTGTTCCTCTTGATCTAACCTTTCCAAAAAGTCCATTTTCATCCATTTTGGACAAGATTTTCTAGGGCTGCGCATGGCTTGAACATTGCATCATCATTTGGCAAAGATCAAACTTCAAACTTCAAACTTCAAGCTTTCCATATATGTGGAGTTAGTTGAAAGTGAGGTCAGATTCGTGTTCTATTCCATTTTTTCTTTCAGATCATGTCCTCCTTTTTCATTTTCTTGATGGTGATAAGTGAACCAGTCTGGCCCGGGTCACCGGAGAAGATGACCGACCTTTGGACTCCGGCGATGCGCTGGAAGTGTTTAGAGCCATTGATCTGGTTCAAATTATTTTAATCTCACGCGTTGGTTCTGATTACCATCCCTGTGGTGCATTGACTTAAGTCCACGATGGAAAGTGCGCTAAGGACCACTTAATTTTCCACCTAAATTAATGAGGGAGATCAAGTGGTCCACATTTTTTTGTTATTTTCTGATTTTCTTTTATTCCTTTTATTTTCATTAATTCATATTAATTTTAATATTGATCCAAAAAATATGAGACTTTCGCCAAAAAATTTCAAATAATTTCCTCTTTCATATTCTGAATTAAAATTATTTTTTGGATCATTATTAATATTTTTCATGATTTAATTGATTTTGTAGTTATTTTTAATTGTTTAAAAATACTTTTAAGTCTTTAAAAATTCTGAATTTTTTTCTCCAAGGTCCTTTGACCTTGTTCGACCTATGATAAATCTCATGGCCATTTATTTGGTGTTTTGATGAGGTTTTAGGAATTTGACAAACCATATTTAATTTAAATGCCTTATTTTAGTATTTTTAATTTGAATAAATGCCAAATAATTTTGTTGACCAATTATGATGACTTGTTTGAGTTTGACTCTTGTTGTTGGGCCTTGGTCAAGGTTGATTTGACTTTGTCAAGTTAATATCATTGGATTTAGGGGATTGATGGAATGTACATTCCATCTCCCAAAATGAATGGATGATATTAATTTGGTAAAAGTCCTCCTTTGACCAATTTGAGTTTTGATCCATTCCCCCTCCCCCCTCTTCATCTTATTCCCCTTCTTTATGCATTCATCTCATTTGGTCTATGATATCTCAAAGTCCTAAAGCTAGTTAATTTAAAAATTAACATGAGTATGGATGAGATTAGGCCACCTCTTTTGCATATCTCTTTTTGTGTGTGGTATATTTCATGAGCATAGTCCATTATACTATGTCTCAAATATGCCCTAACAACAAAATTCTATTGTCCGGCCTCAAATAGTTGTGACTTCTACATAAGTCCAATTACGATTGCTTAAAATAGCACTAAATTTGTGACATAAAAGGCATAGCATTCTAGTTAGTGAGATTGTAAGTCTCCCCTCTTTCATGGTATTGTGTTGAAACTTGGCCTTTTTTCCTTCCTTTGGAAGATGTCTTGGCTCAAAGATCCATGCTTGTGATAAGTGGGTTGAGTGTTCTCCAAAGAATGTCTTAAAATGAAAAGCAAAAGCAAAACAATACTAACTTCTAACTCATTAACAACTAACTTTAAATTTCAAGCCATTTACTTTAATGTCATTTAATTCTAGCCTTTATTCATTTGCCATTGTTCATATCATTCTAATTGTTTATGTTAATGCAATTTTCATTTTGTCCACTTGGACCATATTGTGTGATATATCTTGTTTGTATATACTTTGCTTGTTTGTGTGGTCTTTGACCATTAATATACATAATAACAACAAAAACCCTAAAAAACTTTTGTGTAGACTGTTGGCTTGATCTTGGACAAATGGACTTAGAGTTTAGGCAACATTCCTATGCTAAAGGACTTGGCCAATGCCAACTTATTGAGAAATAAAGTGCGTGCAATTTGAAACTTCATCTTATACATCATTCAAGATCCCTATGAGTTCATCTGCAACATGATCATTGTGAAGTTGTTATTTCGAACCCGTGACTTATGGAATTCATCTGCTACATGGGCTAATCTTGAAGAAGATCATGGAATGGCTAAAGCTTGGATGTGGCTATATTTATTTGATGCCTTTGCTCTTCAAGATAATATAATTGTGCATTTGTATGTTGCTTGATTCTAAATGTCCAAGGGAATTCTGGGTTTCTATTGATATTCTTGTCTATTGGATTGCTACCCATTTAGTCAAATCTTTTCAACTCTTAACTTTTAATTTTGTGCATAGGATTATTCTCTTCATCTTTTCCCCATTTCTTTAATTTAAAAATCCCTCCCTCCCTTTTCAAAATCTTCTTTGATTGAACTTGTTTTGTTCGAAACTTTGACCACTTTGCAAAAAGATAGAAACTTTGGCCTTATGCCATTGCATTTTCAAACTTCTTTTCTTAAATCAAATTTGTAAATAAATTTAACTATACTTGACTTAAACTTTCAAAAAGCCAAAAAGAACCAACTCATTTAAACCATTTTTTAGGCCTTTGTGCCTTTCAAACTAAATTTTTGTTAAAAGCAATGCATCCACTTTGAAATTTGTATCACGAACTACGAGATTTTGATCCCTCATTTTTATGTTGGTACGTAGGCATAAGTCCGAAGGGCTTGTCAAACACAAAAATATAATTAATGAATTCTTTTCTCACCCCCCATTCTATTTGTTTGTAAACATCATCTTTGTACCAAATACATATGCACACAAAAAGGGCTCCCTAGGAGTACCTAGGACACTTTGGGTGCTAACACCTTCCCTCTGTGTAACCAACCCCCTTACCTGCAATCTCTGACATTTTATTAGTTTTGATTTGAAAACTGCTTACTTTGGGTTTTGTTCGTACTTTTTCCCTTTTCCCTTAGAAACAATAAAAACGCGATGGCGACTCTTGTTATTTGATGTCTAGCTTATCCATAGCTTGATGATCATTAATTTACCGCTACACTAAGCACAAATTAAAATTTAACAGTTGAAAAGATCTGACCAATGGGATGTGATCCAATAAACAAGTATATCATATAGAAAACACACTTTCCCTTTGGACTTTGAATCAAGCAATAATCAATCAGGCAATTAGCAATATCAGACATCATGAAGATCAAGGCATCAAATAAAGATAGCCACATCCAAGCAAGCAAATCCTATAGCTAGCAGTCTTCTTTGTCTTCTCATGTATCAGATGAAATACTCCTTGATCAACTTAGAAGAATAACATTAGAGACAAGATCATAATAACAATTAGTACCAAGACAATATAGCAGATGAATTCAAATAAAACCCCAAGATTTGCATCAGATGAAGGCTCGGTTTACAATAACTTGGTCCCAGAATATTGGCATTGGCCAAGTCCTTTTTGCACAGGGAATGTTGCTTATTTCTAAGACCAAAAGTTCAGATCAAGATCAACAGTCCACCAAACATTTTTTAGGGTTTTTGTTGTTTATTAGGTGTTTTAAGGTCCCAAGACCACAAACAAAATAAAAATCCACAAACAAATATATATAATCACAAGATATGGCTCAAATGAGCAAAGTGAAAATGACATAAACATAAACAAATTAAATGAAATGTAAATGGCAATGGATGATAAGTAACTAAAAATTAAATTGCATAAAGTAAATGACTTGAAAGTAAAGCAATATTAATAAGAGTTAGTCAAATGTTAGTTAAGATTAATTGAATGTTAGTAGTGTTTTTCTTTTTAATTGATTAAGTCATTCTTTGGAGAACACTCAACCATCCATAGGAAGGAAACAAGGCCAAGTTTCCACACAATACCATGAAGGATGAGAGACTTACAATCTCACTTACTAGAATGTTATACCTTTAGGGTCAAATTTAGATCTATGTTAAGTAATCGTAATTGGATTTATGTAGAAGTCACAACTATTTGAGGCCGGGCAATAAAAATTTAGGTGTTAATGCATGTTAGAGATTTTGTATAATGAACCAAACTCCTAAAACATATCACACACTAAAAGAAAAGATCAAAAGGGATGGACCTGTCTCATCCATACTTGTATTGGTTCATCTGACACAAAGTCATTGATGAACCAATTAGCCTTAGGATATTGAGACTTCATTGGTCAATGAAAGGAATGGGGAATAATAGGGATGAAGATAAAATGGGAGATGAATGAGAGAAACACAAATTGATCATGGAAGGAATTTTATCAAATTAGAATCATTCATTCATTTTGGGAGAGAAAATGTACATTTCATCAATCCCTAAAATCATTAAAATCTCTTCAAATCATTAAAATCCACTTAAACTATATCTAAAAATACATTGAAATTCAATTTAATTTGGTCAAAACCTAAAATCTCTTCAAAACACCAAATAAATGGCCAAGAGATTTATCCTAGGTCAAACAAGGTCAAAGGACCTTAGACAAAAAATTTCATAATTTTTGAAAAGTCATAAGTTATTTAAAATAATTAAAAATATGCACAAAAATATTTAATTCATGAAAAACCAATGGACTTAAGTCAAAGCGCCACACACGTGGTAATCAAAACCAATGGCCAAGATTAGAACGTTGGATCAAGATAAGATGGTTGGAACCTTGCCAACGCACCACCAGAACCCTACAATTTTTTGAGATTTCATTGGTCAATGAAAGGAATGAGAAAGAATAGGGATGAAGATGAAGGGGGAGGGGAATTAGAGAAACACAAATTGGTCATCAGAGGAGTTTTGCCATATTAAAATCATTCATTCATTGTGGGAAATGAAATGTACATTTCATCATTCCCCTAAACCCAATGGTTTTAATCCAACAAAAGTCAAATAAACCTTAACCAAGGCCCAAACAAATAGTCAAACACCACAAATCCATAAAAATGGCTCAACATAATTTTTACACAATTAATCAATTAAAAATGCATTAAAATTCAATTTAGTTTGGTCAAAACCTAAAACCTCTTCAAAACACCAAACAAATAGCTAAGAGATTTATCTTAGGTCAAACAAGGTCAAAGGACCTTAGAATTTTTTTTTCATCATTTTTGAAAAGTCAGAAGTATTTTTAAATAATTAACAATATGCACAAAAACATTTAATTCATGAAAAATATCAAAATTAATCCAAAAAATGATTTTAATTCATAAAATGAAAGAGAAAAATATTTAAAGATTTTTGGTGAAAGTCCCATATTTTTTGGATTAAAAATAAAATTATTATGAATTAAACAAAATAAAGCAATTAAATAATAATTCAGAAAATACAAAAAAAAATAAGGGCCATCATATCTCCCTCATTAATTGAGGTGACAGATCGGATGGCCAAAACGCGCGCTCCATTATGTACCACAGTCAACCATGTACATGCGTGGTAATCAGAAGCGAAGGTCAGGATTAGAAGATGGAGAGAAGATTTGATGGTTCAAGATATTGCCAACACATCACTAGAGCTAGGGCTCCAGCCTTCTTCTCCGGTGGACCTCACCAGACTGGTCCACCACCAACCACCACTAAAATGAAAAACAAGGACATGGATTTAAAGAAAAAATGCTCAGGAGCCCGAATCTGACCTCAATTTTCTCAAATTCCAAGCATATAAAAAGATACAGGGATTTGAATTTTGAGGATCATGAACTGAGTTGCTTTGATTTGACCTAAAAGCAACTCAATCTTGTTGTCTACATTGGTAGGACTTCAGCCAACCAAAAATCACAAATAATGGTGAAGAATTGAGGGAGAATCGAAGAGATGAAAATTCTGAAAAATTACCTTCGAAGGAGCTTCAACCTTGCTTGATCTTGACCCAATTGTGATTGGCTTGGTTTCAGAAGCTTGTAGGAGGTGATTAAGATCAAATAGAAGCTTGGGCTCTTGGAGTTTCAATATCAAAACAAAATGAGATTTGAAGCTCGGTTTTCAAATGAAAACCTTCAAGATTATCCTTTAATGGTGAGGGTTTGGATTGCAGGCTCAAAGCTTGGGCATGATGTCCTCAATTCTGAGCCATGAGGGTTGTATTTATAGCCAATGTGATTAATTTCAACACACTTCCAAATTTTGCCAAATTTAGCAATTTTCATTGCATGCTTGCATGGGCGTGTGATAGGCCCACCAAGTGATGTATTCAGGTCCAAAATTGCTTGTGTATCATGCTGAAATCATGTCATGTGGCCATGCATTTGAATTTGAAAGGTGAAGGTGAAATCCATCCAATTGGTCCCTTGAAAAGAACCCATGTGCAAGTCCTTCATTACTTTGCCAAATGAGATGATCTTGGACTCTTTGGAAAGGTGAGATCAAGGGGAACAACTTTCATGTCGAACACTTTTCCATTTGAAGCTTGGATAATGATAAATTTTGAGGTGGAAGTTTGGAAAATCAAACATATTTGAAAAAAATTTAAGTACCAAGTCAAATGTTCACTCCTTCCACCTTGAATAACTTTTTCTATGGACTTCAAATGGAAAGAGTTCCTTCATAAAAGTTTTATCTCTTTCAAAGCTATTCAATTTGGTCAGAAATTTGACCTCATTTGGATTAGTCATGAAGTAGTTATGCATTTTAGAAGTCGAGGTAAATCACTTGTTCAATGGTAATGGCCCAAAATGACCTATAATGTTTCCTTTTGGCACATGCATTTTCAAGTTGAATTTGAACTTCTTCCAAACATAAAACTTGAAAAGGACATCTTGAATTTAATCATGGAACTTGAATGTCTTTCATCTCATAAAAATTGAGCAAGTTACGGTCCTTGGACGTTGACCTCCTAACTAGGGCTTAGACATATGACAAAAATTGTAGGAGATATGGTCTAGGGAGCCCCAGTTTTGATCATTTGAGTTTCTCTGGTCAACTACCATGAACCGTCTTGCAAACTTGACATTCTCTTGATATTTGGGACTCATAGAGGATCATATATGTGTAATCAAACTTCAAACTCTTGATACCCAAATGAATTAGGGCTTCCAAGGCAAACAAACTTCAAACTCTTGATGATTTCTTGATTAAAAAGATATGTGAAGATCATTGGGACCCATATATGATGTCTAGAGCCAATGTAAACCATCTCTTGATTAGTCTCTTTGCATTGAGGGTCTCAAACCCTAGATATGAGATTGATGGAGCACATACACTACCTATAAAAGCAACAAAACTATACATTGACATATTTTTGGTATTTTGGTTAGTAAATAATGAAAAACAAAGTATGATACAATCAAATGTGCTTGGTGACCTCTTCCAATGCAAACCCAATGAATTAGGGGTAAGGAGGATGTCAAGGTGTGATCTCAAATCCAATGCAAATGATGAGATAGCATGAGGGATCTTATGGTCAAAATTGGGGTCTTACACCTGGTTATGAACCCTTGGTGTTCATGGATGCCCTAATCAATTTCAACTTCTTTAAGAATATAGTGTTCTATTCTTGTACTCCAACTGAGGATGTTGATTACATCAAATGACTGAATATGGTTTAAGGGAAGAAGACTCACTTTTTGAGAGATTTGGGCCTTTTTGACCTAATCCAACTGTCACAAGTTGGTCCTACATATAATTCTCATATGCTCATTTCAGCTATGTGCTTCTAAGATACGTCGACCAACATGTTTCACCTTCCTTGTGGGATGATAACTCCCACCTGTCATACCCTAATTTTTAACCCTAAGATTCCACATGTCATTTGCATCCTTTCATACAAACAAGATCACATCTTTGTCCTCTCACTCTCATTTTTGGGTTTTCCTTTTGTTGGGATCATCAAGCACCTCTTTGTTGGATTTAGGACAAAAATTAGGGGATTTGAACGGTGGATCCTTGTTTGGGAGGTGGAGACGAAGATGGAGGTGTCTCTGCTTTTCATTTTCGGTAGCCACCGCCGCCGTAAGAGATTTCCAGCGCGGTGGTCCGTGGTGGAGCTCCAGCACCGGTGACCTAAGCTATCTTGGAAAAAGGCGCGTACATTCAAATTTTTCTGGTTTTTTCCAAAACAGCTCCCAACCTTTGGGCTCATTTTCTAACTGGGATTGTCAATTCCAAGCCCAATGCAGTCTTCTCTTATTCCATTTTTCTGCTCCACCCCCAAAATGAAGAAAACCTTGTCCAGCATTGGGCTTTGGCACTTGAAGCCCGTCCATATTGGACTCTGTTTTCCTGCACATCCAAATTCGGTCTATACACCCTCTGTTTCATAAAGGCTCATTATTTTATTTGTTTTTTGTTTGTTTTGTTAATTGTTAGAATTAGATCAATTAGGAGTTCAATTAGACTTCTCACAATTAAAATTTTAGATTCAATAATAATAAAAATACACTCCTTTAAGATTAGAATTAACATATAGTTTTAATCCAAGATTTTGACCATATAATAACATGCTCCCCTTAGGACTTCGACTTAGATTTTTAATCGAATTTCTAAAGCATGATCCCTTAGGCTTAGGTTGTTAATTAAACTAGGATTAACCATAACATGATCCCTTAGGATAGTTTCTGACAATTCTAACCATTAGATTAGATTCAAACCTAGTTCCTTAAACCAAAATAATCCCATGATTAAATTGATCAAAAGCAATTTTGATCAATTAAATCCTTTGAACGTGTATAATCCCACAGTCTAATTTGAGTGACCAAAAGACCCTTGGTCACTTAATAAGACTTTTCTTCTAAGCTGTGGAGCTCGAAGCCTCAAGTCAAGATCTTCAATTAAGGCATCCTCAGTCATACCAAGCAGCGGATTATACAAGCATATCAAAGGTAGCATCTTCAAAAGATTGTCAAGTCAAAGTTAGGATTGTGTGCATGAGCCTTAAGTAATAGAGAAGGAGTGGGACTGGAGTATTCCTACCCCCATTCTGAATATCTTTAGGTATGGGACGTATAACTCAATGCTCATTGTATTCACCTCTATTCATACACTTTATCACAATTCTAATCATACGATTGACAAGTCTCTCTCATTACAAAGCAATGTAACAAGCAAGGACTACATCAAAAACTTATCGATCATGAATCGAGTTGTACGACATGAGCCTCAAGCAATAGAGAAGGAGTGGGACTGGAGTATTCCTACCCCAATTCTGAATATCTTTGGGTATGAGACGTATGACCCAACGCTCATTGTATTCACCTCTATTCATAGACTTTAGTATAATTCGAATCAAACAATTGTTAAGATCTTAATCACTACAAGAAAGAACTACAAAGATTCTTCTCTCTCCACTTGAAAGTTAAGACGAGAATTACATGCCACGAGCCTTAAGTGGTAAAGAGGGAATGAGACTGGAGCTTTCCTACACTTATTCTGGATATCTTTGGGTGCGAGACATTTGGCTCGTTGCTTACCGTATCCACTTTTACTCATAAACTTTAGTGTGATTATTATACAATAACTATCAAGTGTATTCCACTCTTCCATTCAATCATTCAATCACATTCTCTTGCCTTCAGTCTCTCCTTGTTTTCAGCCCTAGTGGGTGGAACTATGAACGCTCTGATTTCCTTATTGCATTATAAGAATATGTAGGTAGGAGAATCCAGATTCTTCGCGAGTTATCCTATTTATAAACCTACATTCTCTATCCAATGGATCATTATCCATTCATTTAATCTATACCATATTTTTGAGATCAATCATACTTCTCTTTGGACTCCTTGTCTATCCTTTTGGGATGTCTTAACGACAACCTATCTCCTCAATCGAGAGAGTTGTTTGGGCTACAACCTCAAACACTGAATCCAGTCTTTCCTTTTGTCTTTATTTTATAGTGGCGGCCTACTAGTCCATGTATTGGTAAATGCCTACCTTGTTCTTCGATCCAGAGTCTATCTCCTTCTTGGATCCAAGATACTATCCTTTGTTGATCTCGAACTGTTTGTTTCCCTCACAAGTGATACATTATCCTTGTAATACATAGTACTGTAATCATTCCTTGAATTGGTGTTTGTCTTGTGAGCCCCCGTTACTTAGAGATATATATCTCTCCTTGTCTCATGGCAGTTAACCTCTGAGATTGGGTTTGTCTTATGAGTCCCTTATCGCTTAGAAAATTACCTTTTGATACCGTTATGTTGGTACAAGTCATACCTTTCATCACTGTATCTCTCTCTCCCTCTATTCTCATGGTTCCGAACTACGATTGCTTTGACTTTCTCATTGCACAATGAGAATACGTAGGCCATAGGATGTGAATCCTTGGCGAGCATACTTTTAATTATTCCGCCTCCTCCTTAGGGCACCATTCATATCTTTCACTATCCATTATCTATCTTTGATCATAAATCGTTCACCCAGTGACATGCTATTCCTTTGACATCGAAATACACTTTCTTTCGGATTCCATATACATCCTTTTAGGACATCTAATATAGTCCGCCTTTCTACCTAGAGTTGTTTGAGCTACAACCTCAAATACTTAATTCCTTCCTTTTTTGGCTAAACACCCTATAGTGGCGGCCTGCTGGTCCACGTAGCGGTTAAAGTTGTTTCCCTCTATGGTAGAAATCTTCTTTCTCTTATGGATTCCAATACACTTTCACCTTTCAGTTACAAACAATACTTCTTCAGTCATTTGTCTACAAACTTTCATTTATGTGACTTCGGTCACTTCATTCCGTTCATTTCCACGATATATTCATATTCTACTTTCATTCACTCCATGTGATATACCAGTTATCTTTGATCCACATACACTACCTCTTTGGGCTCCTTCTTACATCACCTTGTGAACCAAGAGATGTTTAGGACTATGCCCAAACACCTATTTCTTCGCCTTTTCGGCTTTACCCTATAGTGGCGGCCTGCTAGTCCACGTATCGGTAATAACCACCTTACTCTTGGGTTTATCTTTTCACCCTCGTTGGAGTTCAAAACACTATTCTTTGGTTCAGACCATACTTCTATCACACTCTTTTTATCTCCCATGTCTAGTTCCTTGAACTACGAAGCTTTGAATTCCTCATTCAACGATGAGGATACGTAGGCATGAGGGCCCTAATCCTCACCGAACATTTTATCTATTTCCTTTCTTTTCCTCATTCTTTTGCGAGTAATCATTAGATATAACACCTATTCGAGCGAGAGAAATAAAAATGGTTCTCATGGAGTACCATGGATGTTTGGGGTGCTAATACCTTCCCCTTGCATAACTGACTTCCTTACCCAATATATCTCTTTCCCCTGGGTTTTATCGATGTTTTCCCTTCCCTTTGGGGATAAATAAAGTTCGATGGTGACTCTGTTGTATGTTCGAGTGTGCGATACATTCGGGTATATTTCCGCTAGCTTCAGCTGGCGACTCTACTAGGGACTTTGCTTCTTAGAGCATTTCCTAGTCGCTAAAAGGAGTCGAGCCTAGTTTTGATTGCTTTCTTAGCTTGCTTAGGTGTTTCTCTTTGCGCTTTACTCGCTTTATCATTATATTCATTTTATCTATATGTTATGGATATTATCTGTTATACTCCTTGTTGGGTTGGATTATTGATTACATGAGAGAGAAGCTCTATAACCGAGCTAAGTATACACATAGGATAAACTTGTGGGTAATCGTGTACGCCTGCTTTTTACGCGTTGGGTTGTCACGAGAATCACACTCAGACTAGATTCATTTGGAAGTACTTTTGTCCTGTGAGTATTCACTACGGTAGGGTATTTCCATTTCGAGTCGATGACTCTGGGAGACTTTCTAGGGACCACCTTGGAGCATAGTCCACACCTGTGAAGGGGATATGGGATTTTTATGCAGGAAACCATAGCCTCTACATACTTTATTCTCATGGACATCGAACCTTTGATCTTGCATCGGGAAGTAGGCGCAGATTCTCCGAATTGTTTTGTGTTGTTGACATACGCTTTTGCATATCATTATTGCATTGCTGTACAGACACCGAAGTTCTGACCTTGAATTATTCTACCATTGATGCTTTGAACTATGAGTGTTGCATAATTATTTGCATTATATTCCCTAACATGTGCATTCACGCATCGACATTTCATCACTATCAATCAGAAAAAGCTCACCTTGTCCTTTCTCCAGCCTGAAAGAGGAAGACTCTTCGACACCAATACTTCACAAGGGCTAACAAGTCGAGAATCATGGAAGATTTAGAATAAGAGAATGCTACCTATAGGGAAACTTTGGCTCAAGTACAAGACATAATTAATACCTTCCAAGGTAACATGAACACCATATTTGAGTGCCTTCAAGCCCAGAAGGCCACTACCTCCACTTCTGCCGCCAATCCTGCTTCTGCTGTAGTTACTGATGCTATTGCTGTCACCACTTCTGTTGATGCTGTTGTGGACACTATGATTCAGCCTGTGCTGAGCCAACCTATCTGTCAGCCAGGTCCTAGTAGGCATGCCATTACCTATCCCTGGGGGTTGCCTCCAAATTTCACTCCCCATGCTGCTAATGGGAATGCATTTGTGCCATATCAACCGTTTGTTGTTCATCCTGCCAATGAGAATGTTGTTGCCCATCCTTGGGGCATGACCACTCACTCTCCTCAAATGGTTAATACTGACAATCGTGAGATCAACCCAGAACAAGTTCTTCAAACTTCTACACCAGTGATCGTTGAGACTCCCAATGATAATGAAGATGAATACAAAGGTCCTACTCTTCACTTCCGTCTTCCTCCTCGAGCTACTCAACTGACTGTTCAGAATTTCAATCAAGGTGTTCAGATACTCCCCCTCATCCTGGGGCATCTTCTGCTGTTGGACCTCCATTTTTGTATCCTGGGGCACCCTATGCTCCATATCCGAATCAGTATGGTCAGACTGTTGGTCAGATGGTAAATCAGGGTTTGATGTATCCTCAAGGGTATCCTCAGTTTGCTTCTCCTCCAGTTATTGCTCAGATAGCTTCTCAGGGTGTTCAACCTCCCAATCATCAAGTTAATCCTCAGCCTACGAATCAGATTGTTGTTGGTTCAGATCAGAACAGACAAGCAGACTATCGGTTACTAGATGAGAGGATCAAAGCTATTGAAGGTTTCTCTGCTTATGGTATGGATGCTAAGGACTTGTGCCTAGTTCCCCATGTGGTGCTTCTTCCTAAGTTCAAAGCACCAGACCTACCAAAATACAAGGGTTTAAGTTGTCCAAGAAGTCATGTCATCATGTACTGTAGGAAGATGGCATCCTACATTGACAATGATGATCTTCTTATCCATTGCTTTCAAGACAGCTTATCTGGGGCATCCTTAGACTGGTATATAGGCCTGGAATGCAGTAAAATCAGATCTTGGAAGGACTTGTCTGAATCCTTTCTCAAGAAATACAAATATAACTTGGACATGGCTCCCACCAGGTTACAGCTGCAAAATCAAGCCTACAAATGCAATGAAACATTCAAAGAATAAGCTCAGAGATGGCGTGAGATGGCTTCCAGAGTTAAACCTGCACTGGCAGAGGCTGAATTGGTTGATATCTTCATGAGCATACTCCAAGGTTTGTAATATGAGAAGATGGTTGGTAGCTCGTCGTCCAACTTCTCCGATATGGTAACCATTGGAGAACGCATTGAAAATGGGCTAAAAAACTGGAAAGAAGGCTAGTATTGATAGCCAGACAGTGGTCAAGAAATCTCAGGGTTTTGCTAAGAAGAAAGAGGCTGAGGCAAATGTCGTAACAACAAATGTCTATCCTCAAGTTCAGGCACCTATGGCTTTTATGCCATACTACACTTATCCATACATTGCCACTGCTCAATATCAGCAACCTGCATACCAACCTCAGTATCATCAACCTCCACAGGCTCCCGCTCCGCAGAATCAGCAAAATAGTAGAAATCAGAATCAAGGTCAATGTAGACGGTTTGATAAGAAGCGTCCTCAGCATGACCAGGTCCCTGTATCATACACCTAGTTGCTTCCATATCTTGTCCAGCAAGGGGAAATTATGCCAAAGGAGATTCCTCCTGCAATGCCTCTCTATAATAACAAACATAATCCCAATGTGTCTTGTGCTTTCCATGTCAGATACATAGGGCATTCTATAGAGGATTATTTGGTCCTCAAGGCCAGAGTACAAGAGCTTATTGATCAGAAGGTTTTGTCATTCTCCGAAGCAGGACCTAATGTCATAACCAACCCACTTCCAGACCATTGTGGACAGATTGTGAATGCAATTAGTGGTGAGGATTGCTCAGATTCAATTGCTTCTTTAGAGGAGTATTAAGGCTAGAAATATCACATTGATTCAATCATGTAACATTTGTAATATTTTCTTGTATGTCAATGGGTCGTTTAATCGCGAACTTGTATGTTTTTGAATAATGATCATAATGAAATAAACGTGTATGTTTTGCTTAAATCCATTTGTGTTCACTCATACTTTATTATCTCAGTATCAAACTGTTTGTCAAAATAAAATCAAAAGAGAATGATGCAATTAAAAATACGCAAGATCGTTGCATGTATGCTTTTGAGTAAGACCGTGTTGATGATGTAAGGCATTGTTCAATCCCCAAACACCTAAGATATAAGGAAGTTAATCCCTAGTCAACCCCTTTGGGCCTTGAACTAGGAGTTCCTTTCTTTAACACATAAAACCCTCACGCTTAACTAGGGGCATGTAGTATTCAGTTCATTTTAGACTTGCATTCAAATTTCAGAAGGAGAGTATCTCATCAAGTGATTAATCATAGCATATCCCTCGAAAGGAGTGAGGTAGTCACGAACCTTGCAACAAGTCAAGAAAGAAGAGTATCACAGGATTTTCTCCATCCAAATCTGGTCTATACACCCTCTGTTTCGTAAAGGCTCACTATTTTATTTGTTTTTTGTTTGTTTTGTTAATTGTTAGAATTAGATCAATTAGGAGTTCAATTAGAATTCTCACAATTAGAATTTTAGATTCAATAACCATAAAAATACACTCCTTTAAGATTAGAATTAACATAGAATTTTAACCCAAGATTTTGACCATATAATAACATGCTCCCCTTAGGACTTCGACTTAGATTTTTAATCGAATTTCTAAAGCATGATCCCTTAGGCTTAGGTTGTTAATTAAACTAGGATTAACCATAACATGATCCCTTAGGATAGTCTATGACAATTCTAACCATTAGATTAAATTCAAACCTAGTTCCCTAAACCAAAATAAACCCATGATTAAATTGATCAAAAGCAATTTTGATCAATTAAATCCTTTGAACGTGTATAATCCCATAGTCTAATTTGAGTGACCAAAAGACCCTTGGTCACTTAATAAGACTTTTCTTCTATGTTGTGGAGCTCGAAGCCTCAAGTCAAGAACTTAAATGA
This sequence comes from Lathyrus oleraceus, assembly GCF_024323335.1. NCBI lineage: Eukaryota > Viridiplantae > Streptophyta > Magnoliopsida > Fabales > Fabaceae > Lathyrus > Lathyrus oleraceus. Next base: position 348,647,340 of record NC_066580.1, read on the forward strand.
AGGCATCCTCAGTCATACCAAGCAGCGGATTATACAAACATATCAAAGGTGGCATCTTCAAAAGCTTGTCAAATCAAGGTTAGGAGTGTGTGGCATGAGCCTTAAGTAATAGAGAAGGAGTGGGACTGGAGTATTCCTACCCCCATTCTGAATATCTTTGGAAATGGGACGCATGACCCACCAACGCTCATCGTATTCACCTCTATTCATAGACTTTAGCACAATTCTAATCATACGATTGAAAAGTATCTCTCATTACAGAGCAATGCAACAAGCAAGGACTACATCAACAACTTATCGATCATGAATCGAGTTGTACGACACGAGCCTCAAGCAATAGAGAATGAGTGGGACTGGAGTATTCCTACCCCCATTCTGAATATCTTTGGGTATGGGACGTATGACCCGACGCTCATCGTATTCACCTGTATTCATAGACTTTAGCACAATTCTAATCATACAATTGACAAGTCTATCTACAAAAGTAAAAATAACAAAAGCAAGGACAACGTCAATAACTTATTGATCATGACCCAACGCTCATCGTATTCACCTCTGTTCATAGACTTTAGTATAATTCGAATCAAGCGATTGTTAAGGTCTTCATCACTACAAGAAAGAACTACAAAGATTCTTCTCTCTCCACTTTAAAGTTAAGACGAGAATTACATGCCACAAGCCTTAAGTGGTAAAGAAGAAATGAGACTGGAGCTTTCCTACACTCATTCTGGATATCTTTGGGTGTGAGACGTTTGGCTCATTGCTTATTGTACCCACCTTTACTCATAGACTTTAGTGTGATTCTTATCGAATAACTATCAAGTCTATTCCACCCATCCATTCAATCATTCAATCATAGTTTCTTGCCTTCAATCTCTCCTTGTTTTCAGCCCTAGTGGGATGAACGACGAACACTCTGATTTCCTTATTGCACTATAAGGATACGTAGGCAGGAGAATCCAGATTCTTCGCGAGCTATCTTATTTATCAACCTACCTTCTCTATCCAATGGATCATTCTCCATTCATTCAATTTATACCATATTTTTGAGATTAATCATACTTCTCCTTGTACTCATTGTCTATCCTTTTGGGATGTCTTAACGACAACCTATCTCCTCAATCGAGAGAGTTGTTTGGGCTACAACCTAAAACACTTAATCCAGACTTTCTTTTTGGCTTTATCTTATAGTGGCGGCCTGCTAGTCCACGTATTGGTAAATGCCTACCTTGCTCTCCGATTCAGAGTTTATCTCCTTCTTGGATCCAAGATACTATCTTTCGTTAATATCGAACTATTTGTTTCCCCGACAAGTGATACACTATCCTTGTACTACAAAGTACTACAATCATTCCTTGAATTGGTGTTTGTCTTGTGAGCCATCGTTGCTTAGACATATCTATCTCTCCTTGTTTCATGGCAGTTAACCTTTGAGATTGAGTTTGTCTTGTGAGTTCCTTGTCGCTTAGATAAATACCTTTTGATACCACTATGTTGGTACAAGTCATACCTTTCATCACTGTATCTCTCTCTCTCTCTCTCTCTCTCTCTATTCTCGTGGTTCCGAACTACAATTGCTTTGACTTTCTCATTTCATAATGAGAATACGTAGGCACGAGGATACGAATCCTTGGCGAGCAAACTTCTAATTATTCCTCTTCTGCCTTAGGGCACCATTCATATCTTTCATTATCCATTATGTACCTTCGATCATAAACCATTCACCGAGTGACATACTATTCCTTTGACATCGAAATAAACTTTCTTTCGGATTCCATATACATCCTTTTAGGACACCTAATATAGTCCGCCTTTCTACCTAGAGTTGTTTGGGCTAGAACCTCAAACACTTAATTCCTTCCTTTGTTGGCTAAACACCCTATAGTGGTGGCCTGCTGGTCCACGTAGCAGTTAGAGTTGTTTCCCTCTATGGTAGAAATCTCATTTCTCTTATGGATTCCAATACACTTTCACCTTTCGGTTTCAAACAATACTTCTTCAGTCACTTGTCTCCAAACTTTCATTTTTGTGACTTCGATCGCTTCATTCCGTTCATTTCCATGATACATTCATATTCTACCTTCATTCACTCATGTGATATACTAGTTATCTTTGAGCCACATACACTACCTATTTGCACTCCTTCTTATATCACCTTGTGAACCAAGAGATGTTTGGGACTATGCCCAAACACCTATTTCTTCACCTTTTCGGCTTTACCCTATAGTGGTGGCCTGCTAGTCCACGTATTGGTAATAGCCACTTTACTCTTGGGTTCGTCTTTTCACCCTCGTTGGAGTTCAAAACACTATTCTTTGGTTCAGACCATACTTCTATCACACTTCTTTTCATCTCCCGCCTCTAGTTCGTTTAACTACGAAGCTCTGAATTCCTCATTGCACGATGAGGATACTTAGGCATTAGGGCCCTAATCCTCACCAAGCACTTTATCTATTTCCTTTCTTTTCCCCATTCTTTTGTGATTAATCTTTAGATATAACACCTATTCGAGCCAGAACAATCTAGACGGTTCCCATGGAGTACCATGGATGTTTGGGGTGCTAATACCTTCCCCTTGCATAACCGACTTCCTTACCCAATATATCTCTTTCCCCGGGGTTTTATCGATGTTTTCCCTTCCCTTTGGGGATAAATAAAGTTCGATGGCGACTCTGTTGTATGTTCGAGCGTACGATAGGTTCGGGTATATTTCCGCTAGCTTCATTCCCCATGCTCGGTTTAGATATATGAATTTAGAGCATGAGGTTGAATTCGTGATGAGGAGGCGATCACATTGGTGGTAGTCTCATGTTCTAAATTTACCAAACAGTGAAACTCCGGTGAGGGATCATCGGGGAAGGTGATCGGAGTTGCCTCAGGTCATCTAAGTTTGGCTGGACACGTTGGCCATTTGAAATGTTTTGATTGGTCCATCGTGCGCCCTAGCCGTGTGATTGTTGGATTTGCCACATCAATTAATGAGGCTAGATCCAACGCTCCGTGTTTTTTCTGATTTTATTTCTTTTTCTTTTTTTATTTTAAATTTCATTTTCTTTTAAAATTCATAGAAAATTCATTTTACATCCAAAAAATACCAAAATAATATATAAAATTCTCTTTTATTTTCCTTAATCTGATTTTTATTTTCTCATATTTTATTTTATTGATTTTCTATGTTTCATGGATTTTCTCTTTTTTCCTTTGGTTTGATTGGTTTAAAAATACTTTTATGCATTTTAAAATTCTGAAAATTTTATTTTATGCTTCTTATTTTATTTCCAATGTTCCATAATATTATTGGTCATTTATTTGGTGTTTTGAAGGGCTTTATGGATTTTATCTTTTATTTCCCTTTTAAAATTCATTTTTAAAATATTTTTCAATACATTTTATTTTATCCTTTTGCATTTTATGCTTGTTTGACCTTTGTTGACTTCGGGTTAGCCTTGGGTCATTATTGTTTGGATCATAGGTCTCATCAAACTCAATGAATCTTGGATATTGATGGGGGTGAAAACCTAACCCACCAAAATGGATGATTGATTTTGATGATGACTTGATCAATGCCTTGATCCAATTTGGGTGTGATCTCTCTTGTACTATTCTTCATAATCTCTTTCTTTTCCTTTTGTTCAATTGTATGGTTTGTGTCCATCTTGTTCATGATGAGCGGATTGGTGCTTGATGAACTTTCATCATTTCAAATCTATCTCCTAATTGATCGTGGATCATTTAAGGTAGTTTGGATTTATGCATAAATTTTTCCTAATTATCATGAAGTATAGATTGATGTAATGGACCACTCTCTTAGCCTTGGTGCTTGGTCCTTTCTCTTTTCTTTTCTGTGTGGCATATCTTTAGGAGAATGATTTACATATCATTTCTCTAGCATGTATTAACACTAACATTATTATTGATCGACCTTAGATAGTTGTGACTTCAACATAAGTCCAATTACGATTGTTTAACATGGCGCTAAATTTTTCCCGAAAGCAAGTCATTTTCATAAGTGAGATTGTGAGTCTCATACTCCTCATGGTATTGTGTGAAAAATATTGTCTCATTTTCACTTATGAGAGCTAGTGGCATACTTGCTGATTTTATCCAAGTTGGAACCCTTCTCATAGGTAATGTAGAGGTGTTTATTTTCATACTTGTGGGTGAATAGTTGAGTGTTCTCCAAACAATGAAAAATCATATTTCTCTTTTTGATCACTAATATCACTTACTAAGATACTATTGTATTAATTCTACTTTAATGACATTTATCTTATGCTCTTTATTATTTTCTCATTTGCTTTATGCTTTTTATTTTTAGCATCTCATCTCATTTTTTGTGCTTATGTTATTTGTTCTTTGTCCATTTGGACTTTCATTTTCTTTTAAAAACATTAATAAAGCAAAAACCCCTAAAAAATTGGTTCTCTTAATTCATGGACTTTAGGTTACTATCCTTAGCATTTTTATGGAGTGGTGGACTTAGAATTAGGATCTTGACCTTTGCTTTGGGAACTTGTGATTTGAGACCTTAATATTCATCTGGTGCCTTTGACTTTGGACTTATTTTGGAGACTTAGCTTGTTTATCTTTAGTTTCATCTGATACATGGATTATTCTTTTCATATTTGGCTTACTTGAGGCTTATCCAAATGAGGGAATTCTTGCTTGAGTTATGTCACAAACCTTGTTTTCTCTTGGTTAGATATTTCCTCCCTAACTTTTACTTTATGCTCTAGGATAGTCTCTTCTTCTGCTCTCCTTCTTTAATTTTCAAAATCTTCTCTCTTTTTCAAAACCTTCTTGTTTTCAAACTTGAACCATTTTCTCAATAAACATTGACTTTCGTCAAGTGATTTTCAAAATATTTTTTCTTAATAAAATACTAATACATCTTAAGCATATTCAAACCAATTTCTAAAGACTTAAAAAAGACATAACTCATTCAAACTATTTTGTGCACTTTGTGCACTTTTTCTCAAATTTTAGACATGAGTCTTTTCCAAAGTTGAGATATAATTCTCCTATCCCCAACAATATTGATGATAATTATTTTCCACTTAAGAGAGCTAGTGGCATACTTATTGATATTTATCCAAGTTGGATCCTTTCTCATGATGATGTAAAGTTCTCATACTTGAGGGTGACTAGTTGAGTGTTCTCCTTAAAATGACAAAATGTATTTTCATTTAAAATGAATCAAAACAAACATCTTATCCCCCATTACATTTTGTTGGTACGTAGGCATGAGACTCTGAAAGTCTTGGCAAACACAAAATTATGAAAAAATATTTCTCTTCTCATCCTCCCAATCTTTTGCAAAAAACACCATATTAAAGCCAAAATGAACAAATTTTCAAAGAGGTTCCTATAGAGCATTATAGATGTTTATGTTGGTGTAAGCCCTAGAGGCCAATATTTTTGGTACTTGTATAGAATTATTTATTAATAATAAAAGGCTTTTTCTTTATTATGTTTGTTTAATAAAGTCCCTAGAATAGCTAGTCCGTTTAATGTATCAAGTATGACTTAATCATGAGATCACATTAAACATAAGGACACTATTCTTAAAGTATCCGTAGTCAAGCTTTATTGTGAAGTGGGATAACATTAAAGCATGAAGACTATTATGTTTATAGACTGATGATCACATTTCATGGATCATGGATAAAGAGTTATCAAGTCTTAAACATAGGTATGAATATTAAGAGTAATATTTATACTGGATTGACCCGCTATGAGAATACTATATAGAATATTATGCAAAGTGTCATAAGTTATTCTCATGGTGATAATGGTGTATACCACCCTTCGACCTAAAACAACTATGGACCCTAGATGTAGAGTCGAGTGCCTTATTGCTGATCAAATGTTGTCCGTAATTGGATGACCATAAAGACAGTTGATGGGTACTCCACAAAGCATGCTAAGGGACATGAGTGACCTAGATGGAATTTGCCCATCCTGCATAACAGGATAAATGTCTATGGGCCCAATATTGAACTGGACAAGAATGACACGGTCTATGCCTTGTGTTCAATATAGACATAAGGGCAAAAGGTTAATTATACACATAATTATTATCACAGAAGGATTTGTCAGATCACATGACATTTTCGTGTCTTGGGTAGTAGTGATGTGTTGCTAGATATCACTCACTATTTATTATGTTAAATACGTGATTTAATATAATTGCCAATGCCGCAAAAACCTATAGGGTCACACACAAAGGACGAATTGATGAGAGATAGAGTAATTAAGGAATACCGTAATGCACGATGCCCTTAAGTGAACTATAGAACATCGTAAGGTACGGTGTAGTTAAGTAGAATACGAAATATGGTAAGGTACCACACGCTTAAGTGATTTTGGCATATTATAAGATATGGGCCATATACACTTAAGTGGGCTTTTTAGCTTGCAGCCCACACAAGTGGTTCTATAAATAGAACCCTTGTGTATAAGCATTGTTACACTTGCAATTTCATTTCTCTCTGTCTCTGTCTCTGTCTCTCTCTCTCTCTCTCTCTCTCACTCAAAGCCTTCATTCGTAGCAGCTAGCACTGAGATTGAAGGAATCCGTTCGTGTGGACTGAGTAGAGGCGTTGTCATCGTTTAACGTTCGTGATCGCCACAAGAGGTAACGATTCTATCACTGATCATGCCCATTCGTAAGCATCATTAAAGGAGAAATTTCAAATTTTTCCGCTGCGTTTTGGATCGCCATTCTCCTTCAGTTTAGGGTGCTAATACTTTCTCCTTGCATAACCAACCCATGGACCCTTATCTCTGTTTTTATTAGTTTTTGTTTTAAAACTTCTTTGAATTTTGTTCGTTCTTTTCCCCTTCCTTTGAAAATAATAAAAGCGCGGTGGCGACTCTTGATTTGTGAGTTAAGTTAATCAATAGCTTAATCTCAAAAAATTTACCGCTACACCACCGTCTTCGATGTTGTTTCTATAGTTTGTCTTTGGCCAACTGGGGAGGCCTTTTAGCATTTAAAAAAAACAAATACAAAACCTAGTTTGACCTTCATCAAAACTGCTTAGGACTCCGTCATCGAGCATCACCAGGGTTCGACATATCGAGTAGATGATCAGGAACATATTAGTTTCCCGACTTACTGGATTCTTAGGAACATCTTTTGTGCTCGATCTGTTCAGGTGGAAGACTTGAAGAACAAGGAGACATATTGCTTTATTCCACTTTCGAACCCTTCCTCGAGACTAGAGTTCCTCCTAACCCATAGGTGGGGGTGGAAGGTCTTAGGCTTTCAAAACATACTTCCGACAATGGGAAAGTTGTCTCTTTGGAGATCTTCAAGAATTACTTCCAAATGTTTTATAGTGCAAGACTTTCACTTCGACTATGGCACCATTTTTCAGGAAAAAATATGGTTCTGAGTGGTTCAGGAAACCATTGCCCAACCGTCCCCACAAGAAGAGAGGGACATACATGTTATTCGGCATGCTTGCTTCAGTCCTACAACTCTGTGTTGAGACTTACCTCTTCTAAGACAGAACTAAGGTCTTCTCCTTACCAACCAAACTTGGAGGCCAAAATTTTTTGTTTGAGCCAAACTGCTTCCTAAGTGTTTCATTCCTGAAGGGAAAGCTTTCTTCTTTTCCACCGAAAATGTCACCGAGAAATGGCTTGAAATCTTCCACTACTTTTGCAAAAGGAAAGAGGTTTTTCTCTGTTCCTTTGACTATTCACTCTCTTATCACTGCACTTAATATTTTTAGGAGTGGTGGACGCTTCGTTATGCCAATGTGCCAGACCACACACTCATGGCAAAGCATTTGGCTGACACTTTCTCCTTCCTGAGGGACCAAGGTAATATTTGTCGACTAGGTCTGAAGTGGTACTTGATTTATCTCACCTTGAATATTTATTGGATTCTAATGTATCCTTGTATTCTTTTTGCAGGGGTTACCACCAATCCAAAGGTATTGGATATTGGTTCTCAAGGCACCAACATTACTAAGATTTCAAAGGTAAAAAAGATAACCTTCTTTTCTTTTAGCCTTTTCTCTTCAATGCTTTGATCCATCTTGCCCGTTTAGGGTCGAAAGGCAACAAATGCCTCTACTGTTGTAGGGCCATGAAGGATAAAATAATTGGGCGATGATGTCGATGATTCCTCTGACAAAGAGATTCTGGTTTGTTCCTTCTACTCTACTATTTCCCTTAACTTTATTTAACTCCTCTAATATTGTCTAACCATGTTAGTATCCTCATAAATATAATGAGTTTTACATCAATGATGATGGCTTACAAACTCCTCCTTCCATTACTTCAAAACACCAAATAAACACAGACATCCATATTTCTAAGGCCGATGATGCGCATCCAGGGGAAAACAAACACAACACCGAAACTTCTGATCTTGGAAAGAAAAAGAGGGTCAAGTATGAGATTGTGGCGGTATTTGAGGACGAAGAGACTGAGGAGAGTGAATTTCCACCATTGAGTAAGAGAAAAAGAATGTCACAACCTCTCAAAAACTGACTCAGAGCGTTGAGAATACGTCTTCAAATCCTCTTCCATTTGCTGACCAGGTAACTTGTTTCTTTTGTACTCTTGTTTTTTGACCTATGCATTAATTCAAAAATCTCCATCTTGGCAGCCTATCGATGCCAACCCCGAAGGCCCCTAACCCTAACCAGATGCATTACATATTCATGTCGAATACTCAAGCATCAAGTACATGATTCCTTCGACGACTACTTCACCATCTGATAACTTATATAGGTATGTTAGAAATAGTGGAGTCACTGACCAATCAAGATAAGCTGGTGGGGGAACTCTAGAGCCAATTGTAGTGACTGCCAAAAGTCCAACCAATGATTCTTCTACTAAAGGCAAAGGTCGACCTATAACAGAACCCGGTCTTCAAGATGATAAGGCTAAGGCTCCAACGCCATAAGTTCTCATGGGATCTACTCCTACACAAGAAACAGCTGAAGGAACTCTTGTTGAAAAGACTCCAAATGTTGGTATGCCCGACCATGTCATACCTTTTACAGGGTCTCCTGGTCATGAAGGTTTTCAAGAGGATACTCATTCTTCTCCAACTACTTGATCATTATCTCAATCTCAGGATAGCTTTAGTGATGTCTCTGCTTCGACTTTACATGCTTCAGAGGTTGGTGGTAATCATAAGAATCTTGTCGAGGCTTTCAAAAGACTCGTAGATATACAAGAGGGTTCCTCTGACTTATCTCCCACTTTGCATGGTGGTCAGCCTGACAACTTTGATGAGTTGTTCCAGCAATTGAAGTCGAGATATGTTAGGTTGGACCTTTTCTAAACATATAGAGACGACCTTATTGCCTTATTTGAGATCCAAGGATTAGTTTTGAATCTGAGCAAACCCAAGGTGCCAAGCCCCCTTTTTCTTAAGTCGGTCGTTCAAGTTGATAAGCAAAAGGAAGAGTCTGTTGGTCGATTTTAGCTGAGGGCCAAAATTTTACGTGAACACCAAAGCTTGGTTTCTGAGTCTCAACTTCAAATTGATGAGTTAGAAGAAAAGGCTAAGGCAAAGAGAAAACTAGCAACTCTAGAAGATGATATGTTGTCCCAAACTCAAAAAATAAACTGGTTCCACATGAATACTAAGGCGGCAGAGAAAGAGAAATCAGAGTTAAATGCTTCTGAGTTAGCTTTTGTCGATGATAAGCTAGTCAAAGAGGCCAACAATGGTTTGGAGCATGCAAGAACTGCTCGCTTACTCGAAGTAGAAGAGGCCAAACCGAGAGCTACCAACTGTCTGGTCAATATGAAACTTGAGCGCACAACGCTATGCTTTGAGGAGTTGGGGAGAAAGTTGCAGTCTTCTGGCTAGTGTAGTTTGTTTGTTTTCTTATATTTTATAATATACTTCTAATTTATAAGGCCTTCGATTTTTGGAATAATTAATATATCAGTTTGGAAAAATCTTTTGCACATTATATTAATAGTTTTACTTCCTGTAACTTAGGCGTATACGTTTTGAAGTATTTTCCCTTTACTTGTATTACTCGACTGTCAAAACTTAATTCCTCGATTTATAAGCATTATTTGAAAACACTTGGTTAATTTTAAATGGTCATTCCCGATTTGGAGACCAATTCCCCAAGGCTTTATCCCTTCGATCCATAGGTAATATTACCTTCGACACGTAATCTTCGACCAAAAAGACTTTCAACTTAACTTCCTTATTATAAGCTTTAGTTATTATCTCCTTTTACCTAATAATGACGTCTAAAGCGGTTAGCCTCTCTTCATCTAAGTTGACCAACTCGTCCATCAATATGTTTTAGTAATGGTCGGTAGGAATTTATCCTTGCCTATGAATTCTTACTGTCTGCAAGTGTATTTCCACAGACAACAGTGTATCATGCCCAAAAGTTATTTGAAAAGGTGTAGAGTTAGTTTCCTCTATAGGGGACGTTAGATAGGCCGAAAGTTCTTGGTCCAACATCTTATGCCAATTATTTGGGTTTTGGTCTACGTGTTTTTTTATCAAACTGATTATGACTTTGTTTGCACCCTAGACTTAACCATTTGCTTGGGCATAGTAAGGGGTAGAGTTCAATAGTTTGATTCTTGATTCTGAGACAAACTCAACCATCTCTCGACTAGTGAAAAACAATCCTTAATTCTTGGTTATGGTCTCAGGAATCCCGAATCTAGAGATAATGTGACTTTGGATAATGTTAATCACAACATCCTAGTTGACCTTTACCAAAGGCACTACTTCGACCTGTTTGGTAAAATAGTTGTGCCTACCATGTATTTGTGACACCTTGGATGATGTCGGTCTAATTTCACCTATCAAATCTAAAGCCTAACCTCTAAATGGCTAAGGTTTGATTATTGTATATAGCTTGCTGGCTGGGACATGTTGGATTCATGCGTGCCATTGACACTCTTGGAACACTTTGGAAAATTATATGCAGTCTTTCAACATGGTGGACCAATATACCCATTATCGAAATAACAACCATTTCATTTTGTGGCATGCTTAATGGGAGCCATGTGATCCACTATGGGCATTGAATATTGCCATATAGGCTTCGCTTTCTCTAAGGCACTTAAGTAAAACTCCTTCAGGAGTCCTTTTGAACAACTCATTGCCAATGATAACATAACTTAATGCCCTATACTTGATTTTCCGATATTTTGTTCCCGTTGAATTCTTCAGGAACTCTATCATTGGTCTTCTCCAATCGTCATTTGACAAATGATCAATGTCTAAAATTTAGAAAATTTAGGGATTTAGGTCTCCTAATTCTTCTACTCCCACCAGTTTCGTCTTTGACAATTCTGGAGCTAATACATTGGTCGAAAAAAATTTGTCATTGAACTCAATCAATTCTTCTAATTTATCTTTAGATACTCTATACCTGAGGCAATCTGGACCAAATCATTGGCCTCCTGGTTCTCAATTTGTAGCACATGTTTAATGTCGACCATGTCAAACTTCCTCAATAGTATATTTTCTTTCACAAAATACATTACTAAATTATCTTTAATGCATGTATACTCTTTTGTCAATTGTCTTACCACTAGTTATGAGTATCCCTTAATCTCAACTCTTGTTGCCCCCAGGTCTAACAAGATATAAAGGGCCGTTATTAAGGCTTCATATCTATCCTCATTATTTGAGCAACAACCGTTAATTTTGAATTTGAACGTAGTATGAATTCCCTTAAGGGAAACAATTACCAACACATGTTCCTTTAGCATGACTAAAACCGTCGAAGTATAACTTCCATGTTTATTGCTTGACATAGTTTTGTGCTACTTCTGTTATTGCGTGATCCACTATGAAATCAGTGACAATTTGGCAGCGGAACACCTGTTCCCGCTGACCGGGCAGCGGACCCCCGGCTAACTCTGTGTAGTGTGATCGGTCGCCGAAATTTAATCTGGTTTTAATTAATTAAAAGAATTAAAATTAATAATAATAATAATGTGTTTATTATTATTGTCTTGTGGTGATCGGTTATGGCATTAGTTTTCCTTTATTTTGTTTTGGGTTTTAAAATACGACTTGCATGTCGTGCCTCTCTTTTAATCTCTTAATGTAAATTCTTTTCTCATCTCACTCCCTCGTATGTAAAGCGAGTTTCTTTTATGTAATGTAATGTTATGAAGAAAGAGAATAATTCAATATCAAAGGAGGACAACCTTGAAGGTCTTGCTTGGAGAAGCTTGGATCGTTATTAGGTTAGCTTTGGTTCTCTCATTGGCTTGGGAGAACAATTGCGCTAGGGGCCATAACTGTTTCATTATGTATGTATGTTGATGCATGTGAATGTATATTGATGCATGTGAGAGACGATTTATATGATAAATAAGCCGGTGAGATCAGAATAATTGCAAATTCCCTCAAATTAAATATTAAGTTTATGCTTTCCAAGTTTTAACACTCATCAAGACTAGTATCGGATAATGTAGGTTTCGCCTACGCGAGGTGCATGTTCTATATTAGTAAGGTGCGATGGGATAATTGTAATATCCAATTGTTAAAACAATGGGTCAAACTTAACTAAACAAATTATAATAAGATTATATATGTTTAGAAGCAAGAGTTGGAATTGATCCATGTGATGGATTGGAATAAGGAGTTATTCACCCAACTAAAATATTTGAGAGTTGTATTAGATACAATTGGAAGGAGTTCCTACCTAAATAACCTAGTTTTGTGTAAACCTCCTACGCGGACTTAAAACAAAGTGAAATATGGATCTCGACCCACTAGAAAATCTTCCAACGGGATTTTCCGAATCAAATGGTGAGGGTCATTTGTTTTGAGTAAAATAGTGGGAGCATATTTAATTAAAGGCCTAATTAAATATGTTATTGATACTTATATTTTCATTATTTTCATGTAGATTACCATGACAACAAACACCTCTAGCAACATTTTGCGATCAATCCTTGATAAGGAAAAATTGTCTGGGACAAATTTTCTGGATTGGCACCGAAATCTGAGGATTGTCCTCAAACATGATAAAAAGCAGTATGTCTTGGAGAAACCTGTTCCTGAAGAGGAACCTCCTAGTTCTGCACCTAAGGTAGAAAGAGATGCTTATAAGAAGCATGTCGATGATGCCAATGAAACTGCTTGTCTCATGCTAGCTACCATGAACTCAGAGTTGCAAAAGCAACATGAGAACATGGCAGCGTTCGATATGATCGAACACCTGAAGATGCTCTATCAAGAGCAAGCAAGGCATGAAAGGTTTGAAGTTTCAAAAGCTCTTTTTCAAGGAAAGTTAGCTGAGGGAGCCCCTATAGGTCCCCATGTGCTCAAGATGATTGGGTATGTGGAAAACCTTGAGAGGTTGGGTTTTCCCCTCGGAAAGGAACTTGCGACTGATTTGATCTTGCAATCGTTGCCAGATAGGTTCAGTCAATTTGTCCTAAATTTCAATATGAATGATATGGACAAATCTCTTCCTGAACTACTAGCCATGTTAAGAACTGCTGAGCAGAATCTGAAGTCAAAAGGGAAGTCCATTCTGATGATCGGAAATGGAAAGAGACAGAACAAAAAGCCCACCAAGCAGGGTGATAAAGGGAAAGGCAAGGAAGTTGCCAAACCCAAACCCACTGTTGCTGCTTTGAAGCCTAGTGGAGGCATAGCAAAAGAAGGCACCTGCTTCCATTGCGGTAAGACCGAACACTGGAAGAGAAACTGCCCAAAGTACCTGGAAGATAAGAAGAATGGAGTAGAGACTTCAACTTCAGGTATTTTTGTCATTGAAATTAATTTATCTACTTCTGCATCATGGGTATTAGATACTGGATACGGTTCTCACATTTGTATCAATGTGCAGGGACTAAAAAGGAGTAGAGATTTGGCAAAAGGTGAAGTTGACCTACGAGTTGGCAATGGAGCAAAGGTTGCTTCTTTAGCTGTAGGAACTTATGTATTGACTTTACCTAGTGGTTTAATAATTCAGTTAGAGAACTGTTATTATGTACCTGCAATTAGCAGGAATATTTTTTTCGTTTCTTGTTTGGACAAGTTTTGTTTTTCATTTATAATAAAGAACAATTTTTGCTCAATTTATTTGAATGATATATTCTATGCTACTGCACAAATGAACAATGGACTGTATGTCCTTGATCTTGAAATGCTTATTTATAACATTAATACTAAAATGATGAAACCTAATAAGTTAAATACAACTTACCTTTGGCATTGTCGATTAGGCCACATAAATGAGAAACACATTTCCAAACTCCATAAAGATGGACTCTTTGACTCTTTTGATTATGAATCATATGAGACATGCAAATCTTATTTAATTGGAAAGATGACAAAGTCTCCATTCACAGGAAAAGGTGAAAGAGCTAATGATCTTTTGGCCCTCATACATACTGATGTATGTGGACCACTGAACATACCAGCCAGAGGAGGTTTTCAGTACTTCATCACATTTACTGATGATTTCAGTAGATATGGTTATGTGTATTTAATGAAACACAAATTAGAGTCCTTTGAAAAGTTCAAGGAATTCAAGAATGAAGTACAAAACCAACTAGGTAAGAATATTAAAACTCTTCGATCAGATCGAGGTGGTGAGTATTTAAGCCTAGAGTTTGATGACCATCTGAAAAAGTGTGGGATCCTATCCCAACTTACTTCTCCTGGAACATCCCAATGGAATGGTGTATCTGAGAGAAGAAATCGAACCCTGTTAGACATGGTCCGATCCATGATGAGTCACGCCGATCTTCCAAACTCCTTTTAGGGACATGCACTATTGACAACAACTTACACACTTAACCGTGTTCCATCCAAAAAGGTTGAGAAGACACCATATGAGATATGGAGTGGTAAGAAACCACATATGTCTTACATGAAGATTTGGGGTTGCGAAGTTTATGTGAAACGACAAATTTCAACTAAGCTTGAGCCCAAATCTGACAAATGCTTATTTATGGGGTATCCTAAAGAAACAAGAGGGTATTACTTCTACAATCCTTCTGAGGGCAAAGTGTTTATCGCTCGAACTGGAGTTTTACTAGAAAAGGATTTTATTTCCAAATGAATCAGTGGGAGGAAAGTAGAGCTTGAAGAAATTCAAGAATCACAAAGCATCGATACACCTATGGAGGAATTAGAGCAGGAAACACAAGTAGTTGTGGAAGAGCAACATGCTCAAGTAGAACAAGACCAGCGTAGGTCAAGCTGGATACGTCACATACCTGAGAGATATGGATATCTCATAACTGATCAAGGTGATGTATTACTCATGGATCAAGATGAGCCTGTGACCTACCAAGAGGCCATAACTGGTCCCGAGTCTGAAAAGTGGCTAGAAGCCATGAAATATGAAATGGATTCCATGTACACAAACCAAGTTTGGACCTTGGTAGAGCCTCCTGTAGGAGTTAACCCTATAGGATGCAAGTGGGTCTTCAAAAATAAGACTGACATGGATGGTAAGGTACATACCTATAAGGCAAGACTGGTTGCAAAAGGATATAAACAAATTCATGGGGTTGACTATGATGAAACCTTTTCACCAGTTGCAATTCTTAAATCTGTTGGGATTTTACTTGTTATCGCTGCATATCATGATTATGAAATATGGAAGATGGATGTCAAAACTGCTTTCCTTAATGGGAATCTTCTTGAGGATGTGTACATGACACAACCTGAAGGATTTGACATACCAGAAGAAGCCCAAAAGATATGTAAGTTACAAAGATCAATCTATGAATTGAAGCAAGCTTCTAGAAGCTGGAATCTTCGTTTTGATGAAACGGTAAAACAATATGGATTCATCAAGAACGAAGATGAGCCTTGTGTCTACAAGAAGGTTAGTGGGAGCATGATTGTTTTCCTGGTATTATATGTAGATGACATATTACTCATTGGAAACGATGTCCCTACCCTGTAACAAGTAAAGTCTTGGTTGGGGAAATGCTTTTCTATGAAGGACCTAGGTGAAGCAGCCTATATATTAGGAATCAGAATCTATAGAGATAGATCACAAAAATTGCTTAGCCTAAGTCAGAGTACGTATATAGACAAAGCGCTGAGACGTTTTAATATGCATGATTCCAAGAAAGGATTCATACCTATTCAACATGGCCTGTGTCTATCAAAGACACAATCCCCTTCAACTAAGGAAGAAAGGGACCGCATGAATAAGATTCCATATGCATCTGCAATAAGATCTATCATGTATGCCATGTTATGTACTCTACCAGATGTCTCGTATGCTTTAAATGCAACGAGTAGGTACCAATCTGATCCTGGTGATACCCATTGGGTAGCTGTCAAGAATATCCTTAAGTATTTGAGAAGGACTAAGGACTCATTCTTGATATATGGAGGTCAGGAAGAGTTGGCTGTAATTGGATACACCGATGCTAGCTTGCAGACAGATAAGGATGACTTTAGATCGCAATCTGGTTATGTGTTTTGCTTAAACAGTGGCGCTGTGAGCTAGAAAAGTTCAAAGCAAGATACAATTGCTGATTCTACAACCGAGGCCGAGTATATTGCTGCCTCAAGTGCAGCAAAGAAAGCTGTTTGGATCAAAAAGTTCATTACTGAACTTGGCATAGTTACTAGCATTGTGGATCCCATTGGTCTCTATTGTGATAACAATGGTGCTATCGCACAAGCTAAGGAGCCTAGATCTCACCAACAATCCAAACACATACTTAGGCGTTATCACCTCATTCGAGAGATAATAGATAGAGGAGATGTGAAAATATGCAGAGTACCTACACTTGACAATATTGCTGACCCATTAACAAAGCCTCTTGCGCAGCAGAAGCATGATGGCCATACTAGATCTATGGGCATTAGGGGTATGCCTGATTGGCTCAAGTGCTAGTGGGAGATTGTTGGTGTAAGCCCTAGAGGCCAATACTTTTGGTACTTGTATCGAATTATTTATTAATAATAAAAGGCTTTTTCTTTATTATTTTTGTTTAATAAAGTCCCTAGAATAGCTAGTCCGTTTAATGTATCAAGTATGACTTAATCATGAGATCACATTAAACATAAGGACACTATTCTTAAAGTATCCTTAGTCAAGCTTTATTGTGAAGTGGGATAACATTAAAGCATGAAGACTATTATGTTTATAGACTGATGATCACATCTCATGGATCATGGATAAAGAGTTATCAAGTCTTAAACATAGGTATGAATATTAAGAGTAATATTTATACTGGATTGACCCGCTATGAGAATACTATATAGAATGTTATGCAAAGTGTCATAAGTTATTCTCATGGTGATAATGGTGTATACCACCCTTCGACCTGAAACCACTATGGACCCTAGATGTAGAGTCGAGTGCCTTATTGCTGATCAAACGTTGTCCGTAATTGGATGACCATAAAGACAGTTGATGGGTACTCCACAAAGCATGCTAAGGGACATGAGTGACCTAGATGGATTTTGCTCATCCTGCATAACAGGATAAATGTCTATGGGCCCAATATTGAACTGGACAAGGATGACACGGTCTATGCCTTGTGTTCAATATAGACATAAGGGCAAAAGGTTAATTATACACATAATTATTATCACAGAAGGATTTGTCAGATCACATGACATTTTCTTGTCTTGGGTAGCAGTGATGTGTTGCTAGATATCGCTCACTGTTTATTATGTTAAATATGTGATTTAATATAATTGCCAATGCCGCGAAAACCTATAGGGTCACACACAAAGGACGAATTGATGAGAGATAGAGTAATTAAGGAATACCGTAATATACGGTGCCCTTAAGCGAACTATAGAACATCGTAAGGTATAATGTACTTAAGTAGAATACGAAATATGGTAAGGTACCACACGCTTAAGTGATTTTGGCATATTATAAGATATGGGCCATATACACTTGAGTGGGTTTTTTAGCTTGCAACCCACATAAGTGGTTCTATAAATAGAACCCTTGTGTATAAGCATTGTTACACTTGCAATTTCGTTTCTCTCTCTCTCTCTCTCTCACTCAAAGCCTTCATTCGTAGCAGCTAGCACTAAGTTTGAAGGAATCCGTTTGTGTGGACTAAGTAGAGGCGTTGTCATCGTTCAACGTTCGTGATTGCCACAAGAGGTAACGATTCTATCACTGATCATGCCCATTCGTAAGGATCATTAAAGGAGAAATTTTAAATTCTGTTGCGTTTTGGATCGCCATTCTCCTTCAGTTTATGGTGCTAATACTTTCTCCTTGCATAACCAACCCCTGGACCCTTATCTCTGTTTTTATTAGTGTTTGTTTTAAAACTTCTTTGAATTTTGTTCGTTCTTTTCCCCTTCCTTTGAAAATAATAAAAGCGCGGTGGCGACTCTTGATTTGTGAGTTAAGTTAATCAATAGCTTAATCTCAAAAATTTTACCGCTACACCACCCTCTTCGATGTTGTTTCTATAGTTGGTCTTTGGCTAACTGGGGAGGCCTTTTAGCCTTTAAAAAAAACAAAGACAAAACCTAGTTTGGCCTTCGTCAAAACTGCTTAGGACTCCGTCATCGAGCATCACCAGGGTTCGACATATCGAGTAGATGATCAGGAACATATTAGTTTCCCGACTTACTGAATTTTTAGGAACATCTTTTGTGCTCGATCTGTTCAGGTGGAAGACTTAAAGAACAAGGAGACATATTGCTTTATTCCACTTTCGAACCCTTCCTCAAGACTAGAGTTCCTCCTAACCCATAGGTGGGGGTGGAAGGTCTTAGGCTTTCAAAACATACTTCCGACAATGGGAAAGTTGTCTCTTTGGAGATCTTCAAGAATTACTTCCAAATGTTTTATAGTGCAAGACTTTCACTTTGACTATGGCACCATTTTCTAGTCAAAAATATGGTCCTGAGTGGTTCAGAAAACCATTGCCCAACCGTCTCCATAAGAAGAGAGGGACATACATGTTACTCGGCATGCTTGCTTCAGTCCTACAACTCTGTGTTGAGACTTACCTCTTCTAAGACAAAACTAAGGTCTTCTTCTTACCAACCAAACTTGGAGGCCAAAAAGTTTTGTTTGAGCCAAACTGCTCCCTAAGTGTTTCATTCCTGAAGGGAAAGCTTTCTTCTTTTCCACCG
Organism: Lathyrus oleraceus; assembly: GCF_024323335.1. Classification (NCBI taxonomy): domain Eukaryota; kingdom Viridiplantae; phylum Streptophyta; class Magnoliopsida; order Fabales; family Fabaceae; genus Lathyrus; species Lathyrus oleraceus. The sequence goes on from NC_066580.1 coordinate 348,666,415, forward strand.
AAAATGTCACCGAGAAATGGCTTGAAAGCTTCCACTACTTTTGCAACAGGAAAGAGGTTTTTCTCAGTTCCTTTGACTATTCACTCTCTTATCACTGCACTTAATATTTTGAGGAGTGGTGGACGCTTCGTTATGCCAATGTGCCAGACCACACACTCATGGAAAAACATTTGGCTGACACTTTCTCCTTCCTGAGGGACCAAGGTAATATTTGTCAACTAGGTCTGGAGTGGTACTTGATTTATCTCACCTTGAATATTTATTTGATTCTAATGCATCCTTGTCTTCTTTATTCAGGGGTTACCACCAATCCAAAGGTATTGGATATTGGTTCTCAAGGCACCAGCATTGCTAAGATTTCAAAGGTAAAAAAGATAACCTTCTTTTCTTTTAGCCTTTTCTCTTCAATGCTTTGATCCATCTTGCCCCTTTAGGTTCGAAAGGCAACAAATGCCTCTACTGTTGTAGGGCCATGAAGGATAAAATAATTGGGCGATGATGTCGATGATTCCTCTGACAAAGAGATTCTGGTTTGTACCTTCTACTCTACTATTTCCCTTAACTTTATTTAACTCCTCTAATATTGTCTAACCATGTTAGTATCCTCATAAATATAGTGAGTTTTACATCAATGATGATGGCCTACAAACTCCTCCTTCTATTACTTCAAAACACCAAATAAACACAGACATCCATATTTCTAAGGCCGATGATGCGCATCCAGGGGAAAACAAACACAACACCGAAACTTCTGATCTTGGAAAGAAAAAGAGAGTCAAGTATGAGATTGTGGCGGTATTTGAGGACGAAGAGACTGAGGAGAGTGAATTTCCACCTTTGAGTAAGAGAAAAAGAATGTCACAACCTCTCAAAAACTGACTCAGAGCGCTGAGAATACGTCTTCAAATCCTCTTCCATTTGTTGACCAGGTAACTTGTTTCTTTTGTACTCTTGTTTTTTGAACTATGCATTAATTCAAAAATCTCCATCTTGGCAGCCTATCGATGCCAACCCCGAAGGCCCCTAACCCTAACCAGATGCATTACATATTCATGTTGAATACTCAAGCATCAAGTACATGATTCCTTCGACGACTACTTCACCATCTGATAACCTACATAGGTATGTTAGAAATAGTGGAGTCACTGACCAATCAAGATAAGCTGGTGGGGGAACTCTAGAGCCAATTGTAGTGACTGCCAAAAGTCCAACCAATGATTCTTCTACTAAAGGCAAAGGTCGACCTATAACAGAACCCGGTCTTCAAGATGATAAGGCTAAGGCTCCAACACCATAAGTTCTCATGGGATCTACTCCTACACAAGAAACAGCTGAGAGAACTCATGTTGAAAAGACTCCAAATGTTGGTATGCCCGACCATGTCATAACTTTTACAGGGTCTCCTGGTCATGAAGGCTTTCAAGAGGATACTCATTCTTCTCCAACTACATGATCATTATCTCAATCTCAGGATAGCTTTAGTGATGTCTCTGCTTCGACTTTGCATGCTTCAGAGGCTGGTGGTAATCATGAGAATCTTGTCGAGGCTTTCAAAAGACTCGTAGATATACAAGAGGGTTCCTCTGACTTATCTCCCACTTTGCATGGTGGTCAGCCTGACAACTTTGATGAGTTATTCCAGCAATTGAAGTCGAGATATGTTAGGTTGGACCTTTTCTAAACATATAGAGACGACCTTATTGCCTTATTTGAGATCCAAGGATTAGTTTTAAATCTGAGCAAACCAAAGGTGCCAAGCCCCGTTATTGATGTTGTTTTAGATTTCAAACCTTTTCTTAAGTCGGTCGTTCAAGTTGATAAGCAAAAGGAAGAGTCTGTTGGTCGATTTTAGCTGAGGGCCAAAATTTTACGTGAACACCAAAGCTTGGTTTCTGAGTCTCAACTTCAAATTGATGAGTTAGAAGAAAAGGCTAAGGCAAAGAGAAAACTAGAAACTCTAGAAGATGATATGTTGTCCCAGACTCAAAAAATAAACTGGTTGCACATGAATACTGAGGCGGAAGAGAAAGAGAAATTAGAGTTAAATGCTTCTGAGTTAGCTTTTGTCGATGATAAGCTAGTCGAAGAGGCCAAAAATGGTTTGGAGCATGCAAGAACTGCTCGCTTACTCGAAGTAGAAGAGGCCAAACTGAGAGCTACCAACCGCCTGGTCAATATGAAACTTGAGCGCACAAGGCTGTGCTTCGAGGAGTTGGGGAGAAAGTTGCAGTCTTCTGGCTAGTGTAGTTTGTTTGTTTTCTTATATTTTGTAATGTACTTCTGATTGATAAGGCCTTCCATTTTTGGAATAATTAATATATCAGTTTGGAAAAATCTTTTGCACATTATATTAATATTTTTACTTCCTGTAACTTAGGCTTATACATTTTGAAGTATTACTCGACTGTCAAAACTTAATTCCTCGATTTATAAGCATTATTTGAAAACACTTGGTTAATTTTAAATGGTCATTCCCGATTTGGAGACCAATTCCCCAAGGCTTTATCCCTTCGATCCATAGGTAATATTACCTTCGACACGTAATCTTCGACCGAAAAGACTTTCAACTTAACTTCCTTATTATAAGCTTTAGTTATTATCTTCTTTTACCTAGTAATGACGTCTAAAGCGGTTAGCCTCTCTTCATCTAAGTTGACCAACACGTCCATCGGTATGATTTAGTAATGGTCGGTAGGAATTTATCCTTGCCTATGAATTCTTACTGTCTGCAAGTGTATTTCCACAGACAACACTGTATCATGCCCAAAAGTTATTTGAAAAGGCGTAGAGTTAGTTTCCTCTATAGGGGACGTTAGATAGGCCTAAAGTTCTTGGTCCAACGTCTTATGCCAATTATTTGGGTTTTGGTCTACGTATTTTTTTATCAAACTGATTATGACTTTGTTTGCAGCCTCGACTTAACCATTTGCTTGGGCATAGTAAGGGGTAGAGTTCAATAGTTTGATTCTTGATTCTGAGACAAACTCAACCATCTCTCGACTAGTGAAAATAATCCTTGATTCTTGGTTATGGTCTCAGGAATCCTGAATCTAGAGATAATGTGACTTTGGATAATGTTAATCACAACATCCTAGTTGACCTTTACCAAAGGCACTACTTCGACCTGTTTGGTAAAATAGTTGTTCCTACCATGTATTTGTGACACCTTGGATGATGTCGGTCTAATTTCACCTATCAAATCTAAAGCCTAACCTCTAAATGGCCAAGGTTTGATTATTGTATGTAGCTTGCTGCTTGGACATGTTAGATCCATGCGTGCCATTGACACTTCTGGAACCCTTTGGAAAATTATATGCAGTCTTTCAACATGGTGGACCAATATACCCATTATCGAAATAACAACCATTTCATTTTGTGGCATGCTTAATGGGAGCCACGTGATCCACTATGGGCATTGAATATTGCCATATAGGCTTCGCTTTCTCTAAGGCACTTAAGTAAAACTCCTTCAGGAGTCCTTTTGAACAACTCATTGCCAATGATAACATAACTTAATGCCATATACTTGATTTTCCGATATTTTGTTCCCGTTGAATTATTCAGGAACTCTATCATTGGTCTTCTCCAATCATCATTTGACAAATGATCAATGTCTAAAATTTAGAAAATTTAGGGATTTAGGTCTCCTAATTCTTCTACTCCCACTAGTTTCGTCTTTGACAATTCTGGAGCTAATACATTGGTCGAAATTTTTTTGTCATTGAACTCAATCAGTTCTTCTAATTTATCTTTAGATACTCTATACCTGAGGCAATCTGGGCCAAATCATTGGCCTCCTGATTCTCAATTTGTGGCACATGTTTAATGTCGACCATGTCAAACTTCCTCAATAGTATATTTTCTTTCACAAAATACATTACTAAATTATATTTAATGCATGTATACTCTTTTGTCAATTGTCTTACCACTAGTTATGAGTATCCCTTAATCTTAACTCTTGTTGCCCCCAGGTCTAACAAGATATAAAGGGCTGTTATTAAGGCTACATATCTAGCCTTATTATTTGAGCAACAACCGTTAATTTTGAATTTGAACGTAGTATGAATTCCCTTAAGGGAAATAATTACCAACACCAGTTCCTTTAGCATGACTAAAACCGTCGAAGTATAACTTCCATGTCTATTGCTTGACATAGTTTTGTGCTACTTCCGTTATTGCGTGATCCACTATGAAATCAGCGACAATTTGGCCTTTCATGGCTCTTAATGGTGTGTATGTCAAAGAACATCCTGTTCGGGAAATAACCCATTTTCCTATTCTTCTACGTAGAATTGGTTTTGATAACATATCTTTAATAATATCAAAGTGCAAGTAAATAAACACATATGTCGATTTAATATAGTATTTCAATTTCATACACGAGAAATACAAAGACATGCACAACTTTTCTATCAAGTTATACCTTGTTTCTACATCGATTAATAGTCGACTAAGATAATATATGGTCATTTCGACACCATCAATATCTTCCTGGGCTAACATACTACCTATTATCGAATCTGATACATAAATATACAATTTCATGCTCTTATTTCTCATAGGAGGTAATAAAACATGAGGCTTCGACAAATGTTCTTTAATATTATCAAATGCCTTTTGATGTTCTGGTTCCCATTTGAAAGATTCCTTATTCTTTAATCGTAGCAACAGTGAGAATACCTTCGTCTTGCCGCTTAGATTCGATATAAACCTCCCTAAGAAGTTTATTTTCCCAAGTAGAGACTGGATTTGTCTCTTGTTTGTCAGAGGCTTTGTAATAAGTATAACCTTCATCTTATTCTAATTTATCTCGATGCCCTTCATAAGGACTATGACGCCTAAAAAATCACCTGCACTGACATAAAAGCACATTTTAAGGACTATGATGCCTAAAAAATCACCTGCACTGACATAAAATCATCCTTCCGAAGGACTGTCAAAAGTGGTCTAAATGGCCACTTTCTGATGAGGATTTGATGATTATGTCATCTATGTAAACTTTCATAAATGTCTCTATGAAATCATGGAACATATAATTCATTACCCTCTGATAGATTGTGCCAACATTTTTTAGTCCAAAAGGCATCACTACCCACTCATATGTTCCTAAGTCTCTAGGACATCAAAATTTTGTATTAGCCACATCTTCTTCTACAATAAAAAATTGGTTATAACCTGAATAATCATCTAAAATACTCAAATACTCAAAACCAGCCATTGAGTCGACTAGCATATCTGCCACTGGAATTCGGTATTCAGCTTTTGGAGTGGCAGCGTTTAAATCTCTAAAGACGATACAGACCATGAGAGTTCCATTCTTTTTAATTACTGGAACAATATTAGCTAGCCACTCGACGTACCTCATAGGCCTTATAAACCTATTCCTCAGCAGTCTTTCGATTTCTTCTTTGATTTTCGATATGACCTTTGGTGCAAATCTCCTTGGGGTTTACTTTACATGCATATTGTCAAGCTTGATTGGAAGTTTCAACTCTGTCAAATCTTATCTAAGTCCCGACCTCTCATGGTAATCCCATGCAAAGCAGTCCTTGAACTCCTTCAATATCTCAATTACTCTTTCTTTTAGGGTTGGGTCGCGCTTGACACTTATGTAAATTGGCCTTTTAGTCGACCCGTCTCCAAAATTTACTTCTTCCAAAGGATCTTGAGCTTGCATCCTTTTGGTCGAGGTTAGTGTTAATACCTTAGGATTGGCATTAATTTTGTAAAACAAATAATGTATTCATCTCTGTTGTTTTAATATGTTGGGTTGAAGAAGTTCAACATTTGGACCAACATGTCATGTACGATGTCATGACATCAGGCCTGTGACATCGTACATGTGTAGAAAACTGAATTAATTAATTCAGTATATATTTTGGGATTAGTAAGGATATTTGGTGAATATCCTAACTCCCATGTGGAGGTCTTAAAGACTTAATCAGAACATATATAGGCTCTAAATATGGAGATATATATGGAGAGATTTTAGGATTGAAGACCTTGTTTGTAGCAGAATTTTTCTGCTGAAGTTGTAACAACAAAGAACAAGTCTGCTGCGATTTCTGAAGGCCCAAATCCAGTTGGGTGATTAGGTTATAAATAGCTCATTGTAACCTAGTTTTTGTAAGCCTCTTAGAATGAATTTTTAGGGGTGTGTGTGAGGTAAACCTCCCAATCTGTGGGAAGGTTACCATGTGTTTCTCAGTGGTAAAAGCTGAGAGTATTTGTAACTCAAAGCCTGTAGGCAAGAGTGATTTTGTTCTTGAATGAAGCTGTGAAGCAAGTTCAAGGTGTGTTAACATTACATTGTATTTGTAGTGATAGGAATGGAAACTGGAGGTTTCTATCTAGGAGTTCCTAGGTATAGATTGCATTGGGTAGGGATTAAGTGAAGAGTTGTAAACGGGGGAGTTTAACTCTGAATTAATACTGCTGATAGTGGATCTTCTTCCTGGCTTGGTAGCCCCCAGACGTAGGTCATGTTGGACTGAACTGGGTTAACAATTTTCTGTGTTTTGTTTTCCTTCTGCATATGTTCTTCCTACTGCCATAACACAGCTGGTATTCCAGTCTGTTTATCAAGAGGATAACAGACCTGGTATATAACCTTCTGTTTGATTGTCAATCAGAATGTTGTGACATTCATCAGTGACTGGACATACTGAATAATAGGCAGGTTGATTTCAGTTCAGTATTGATTTAAGTCTGGTCTCCATGAGGATAACATACATGGCCAAAGGATCAATGTGACACTGTCAAACTGAATGTCTTGACAGTTGTTCTTGTTGGCTGATACTGAAGTAGAGACTGGTTGGTCTTTTCCCAGTACAGCAAATTTAGCACAGTTCATTTTCAGGAACATAACAGAATCAACATATGTTCTGAATGTCGAACTGAACGTTGGGACATTCATTCCTAACAGCATGTGCTAAAGTACAGGATGATTAGTTTTCTGTTTCAGTATTTTTCTCAGGCTAATGTGCAGGAATCCAACAACTGAGCTAAAATCCAGGAAACCAACTACTAACCTAAAATTAATGAACCTAACAATTATTCTAATTGTTAGTAATCTAAGAAGTGGAAATTAGATTAATGCGTTCAACCTTTATTTTAGGAAATACAAGTACATGGCCAACAAACTGGAACAATGTAACAGATGATGTCCAAATCACTATTGAGACATCGTGCTGATAATAGTGTAGGAAAACAACAGAAGTGAGTGCTATGACTGATCCCCACTGCACAGAACCAGTTGTTCCTCCATTCTAGGGTGACATAGAAGGAGAGGTCGTGACATCTGTAAACTTGTGCATATTAGTACAGGGGTTAATAACTGTCTTGCTGTATTAGTTACAATGTTGGAACAGATGTCATGACTTGGAGTAGAACATCTGAATTCTGACTACACCAGAATTTCAAATGGTATCAGAGCAGGCATCCTGTTCTATTTCTGGATGAGATCCATGGATGATACTTTCTGGTATCTGGCAAGAAGTTATGTTAGTACTGGTGTTGGAACCTGAAGATGGTTCTGTGGTTTCCCTGAATGGTCCCTTGAAGTAGGTGGATGGACTATTCATGACAGGAACTGTGTGCACCTGCCTCTGGAGATTGGCAAATGGCCTTTGTGTGGGATAGCTGTGCAAGTATTGAATCATATTCAAACTTGGTATGTTCTTGGAGGCTGATCTGATGAAGTGTGTGTTCAGTGGTTGAGTTGTATTATGATTTCCACTGCATAATACCTGGCAAAACTCAAACTCTGATGTAGTTTCCCCCATGTGGATGAAAGGCTGCTGTATTCAAGATTTCATCATATTCTACTGAATATGTCAAAGATACTTGAGTTTCATCAAGTCCACTCTTCTTGGTAAGAATCATCTGATCACTGATTCTTGTACTCTCCTGGGTAGTGCATATGAAGACCTTGAAAACTTTCAAGGAGGGTTTGCTTCAAGGAGGTTAAACTAATGTTCTATGTGATGTTAGAACATGTTGTTCAACAAGTATGCAGCTATTGGTTGAAGAGCAGATGTTTTTAGGAGTCAAACAAAGGAATACCTTGGTTTGAAACCTACTCCTGACCTGGAAGAGGAGACATCTGTGTGTGCTAAGTTGACAAGGGTAGGGTCAACTGTGTGTGTGCTCAAGAAGGTCACTTTTAGAAGTCTAATCTCTAGAAGTGGAGCTGGTTGAGATGTGACATTGTGCAATCCCCGCTGTGTGCCTTATTCCTGTAGATTGATCAGGGTTGGATAGTTGTTTCCTGAAGTACTATGGTGTACTGGAAGACAAGTCCCCTGGATGATAGAAGTCAATAATAGGGTAACCTGACTGCTATTCCATTCAAGAGGATTGGGACCATGAATCTTGTTATTCAAACACCACGATCAGAAGTGGCAGTTCTTTCAAGGAGTGAGAATATGAAGATTCAGAGGTTGGTTGAGGTAGTATGCTCTGGCAATGCATATCTACTATGGACTGGTGTTGGTGTCTTTCACTAGTACTTATGGTCAACTGAAGTCTGATTGGTGTGATTGGAGTATGTATAGGTATAACTCATAGAGTTAGGTGCCTCTGGTAGGGATGGTGTATGTCATGTTGAGACATGTCTGTACAATGCATGGATATTGGTGTGAAGTTTCCATGATTGTTAATTTGAGGGGGAGTTTTGGTTAACCTCCTCACATTTGGTCAGCCTAGGGTCTGATTGGCTGTTGACCTGTGTCACATGGGTTCTGGTGGTTGTGTGACACATTTGCAAGGAAGAATTCATCTCTCTCATTCCTAAGGGTGAATTTAATCTGGGAAGACTTTCAAAATTGTCGAAGTGCTTGCAAGCAGAAGATGTTGACACAAGAAGAGTACTTTCAAAGTATTCTTATGGTGGAAGTATCTGAAAGGATAATTGGGAAAGGATTTAAGATCAATGTCTACTTGTGCCAAGTACAAGTGTTTAATTGATTATCCTTGGAGCTCGAGATAATTGATGTTCTTAAAGATGTTGGAACATCACTTCTTCAAGACCCTGTGCAGAATCACAGGAAGGATAGTACATTGGCTTATGATCTATCTCTTTGGTGGCAGCAAAAGCATATGATCTCTGAACAGGTTTCCTGGCAAGAAACATGATTCAGCCTTGGTATGTACAGGAAGAAGAAGACATCATAGTCTTGATGGTGGTTACTTGGATCAGTTTATTTCTGATCTAGGTAAGGAAGTGCATTAGCTTATGCACACTGTGGAGTCAAGAACAAGTGGCAGCAGTCTTGACATCATGGAAACAACCTTGCTTTAGGATGTGGAATCCTTGGTATAGCTGAAGGGTTAGTCTCTAACTGGTCCTTCTGAAGACTCATGCATCAGAGTGTCTGAAGTCTTTGGAGAAGAAGCAGGGATTCATCAAGGTGTGAGCTTGGATGACTTAACTGCAAACCTGTAGGATGGAGGTTGTTTACTCAAACTTGGTTCCACAATCAAGTCTATGAGAACATTGAACTCTTGTTCTGTGAAGGGAGGAAGTTCTTTCAAGTGGCAGAAGAAGGAGCTGAATTCAACAGCTAGATGTCAAAACACAATGTTGTGACATTTGGTTCAACATCAGATTCTTAGTTGGTGAAGTGACACATCAACTTGAGATAGAAGGGTCTACAGGGTTGTAGATTGGATACTTCAAAAAGGTCGTTCTCGTTGTAGTTCTTTGGAGTTGCTGGATAGAAAGGATGCTACATGTTCATGTCTTAGAAAATCTAAGTTTTGTTCAACATGTAGCTTGAAGTTCAAGTCTCACTTGGAAGGTCAGAATATCTTTTGGGAGAGGTCTGATGAACGTGGAGAGGTCAAAGAATGGCATCTGACTTTTTCATATGAGGATTCATGAAGGAGGTAATCAACCAGTGGCACTTGGTCTATCTCAGAAGTGAGTTCGAAGAATCAAGATAATTCACATATGGCAGCTGATTATTCTTGAGGAAAGTCTGAGACAAACTACTTTTGAGCAGAAAAGTAGTAAGTTGAAGACAAAAGGAGGTGTTTTCTATTCATCTCTTGGAGCTTGTGGTAGGAGTTCTGAGCTATCTATGGAAGATTATCTCTTGTAATGGGATGAAAATGGATATGTCCCAATTTATGTCTGGGTTCTTCTTGATCAAGTTGGTGACTCAGTGATATCTGAAGACTATCAGATGGCCTTGCCTTGTCTTGTTATGAAGGATGTCCCAGCTGATGTTAGAACATCTTGTGAAGTGGTCTTCTGTTCTGGTTAGAAGAGAGATTGACACAGAGTGTGAATGTGTTCAGCTAAGAGGGTTGAACAGAGGGTGTGCTCTTGAAGACATGAAGATGCGTCTTATGTTTTCCATTCATCAAGTGGTCTGGATTCTCTTTGAATCAGGAAGTATGTGAAGGTCCAACCTTGGGATGTTGGATATGCCCATGTGTGATCTCCAAGGTTCAAGAGGAGAGTGGGTTGTTCATGACAGGGGGAGTTCTGTCTGTGTGCTGCAAGAAATCATCAAGCTTGTGGTCTATGTATTCTCAGATAACTAGATATGGCACCTTGTCAGTTATCAGGATGCTGTGATGTATGTCAAGGCTGAGTGAGCAGAAGAATGTCTAACCGGATGTCATGACATTGCCCTGGACAATGCTATAAGTTCCTTCTGAGTCTTAAAGTCCTTAGGAATTATAAGGGTGTTGTGTCAAATTCTGATAAATCAGAATAAGCCTGATGGCTACAGCTGTGTGGTACAGGGGGAGTAACCATCTGCTGAAGTGTGGGAATTTGACTGTAGCAGTGCCAGATGTCAAGTCTCTACTGGAGGTATGACAGGAACCTTGGGAAATGTTGAATACTGGCAGAATGCAAAAAAAAAAGCCGCGTGGAATGTTAAGACATCGCGTGCAACGTGTCTGACTGCATATATGGAATAGTCTCCATGCACTGGAACTGCTGTTTTGGAAAAGAAACAGTCAAGAGCTATAAAAGGTATTCAAAGATAGTCTGAGATTTTGTTGGTGATTCTCTGACTGTTTCTCAGCAAAAATTAATGAATCTTGACCAAGCATTAATTCCTACCGTTAATTCCTAAGCACGGGTTGGACTATTTAAAGGATGTAATAGCCCTCTTCTTCTCACAAGAGATACACTCCATTCCCTCAGAATCATGGGGTATGTTAAGGTTTGGGCAAGCTGCGCCTGGATCTGGTTTTGTGAGGGGTGCCTTTACAAATGTTTAGCTAAAAAGGGGGAGATAAATACAGTCCTGGGGTTGAGAATGTATCAGAAGCAAGCTAACTGTGGTAGCAAACAGAAGTTGGTGTCAGGCACAAAATCCACCAATTGGGTATATCACTAGTGTCTTGTGATCTGAGTTAAGAGGACGGTTGTGTCTTGTGATCTGAGTTACATTATCTATGTACTCAGTATTACATATTCTTCCGGAAGCTCTCCTGTTGAGGGAAAGGGTTCTGGTACAACTGATTCGTGTTCCTCTACTTCCTCATGTACACCAACCTTGGTGTTTGTGGTGGTGGAGTCAATGACAGAGATGAAGAGCATACCCATAATGGGATGTTTTGTCCAGTGTAATGTTTATTTATTTTAGCTAAAATTTGCCAAAGGGGGAGATTGTTAATACCTTAGGATTGGCATTAATTTTGTAAAACAAATAATGTATTCATCTCTGTTGTTTTAATATGTTGGGTTGAAGAAGTTCAACATCTGGACCGACATGTCATGTACGATGTCATGACATCAGGCCTGTGACATCGTACATGTGTAGAAAACTGAATTAATTAATTCAGTATATATTCTGGGATTAGTAAGGATATTTGGTGAATATCCTAACTCCCATGTGGAGGTCTTAAAGACTTAATCAGAACATATGTAGGCTCTAAATATGGAGATATATATGGAGAGATTTTAGGATTGAAGACCTTGTTTGTAGCAGAATTTTTCTGCTGAAGTTGTAACAGCAAAGAACAAGTCTGCTGCGATTTCTGAAGGCCCAAATCCAGTTGGGTGATTAGGTTATAAATAGCTCATTGTAACCTAGTTTTTGTAAGCCTCTTAGAATGAATTTTTAGGGGTGTGTGTGAGGTAAACCTCCCAATCTGTGGGAAGGTTACCATGTGTTTCTCAGTGGTAAAAGCTGAGAGTATTTGTAACTCAAAGCCTGTAGGCAAGAGTGATTTTGTTCTTGAATGAAGCTGTGAAGCAAGTTCAAGGTGTGTTAACATTACATTGTATTTGTAGTGATAGGAATGGAAACTGGAGGTTTCTATCTAGGAGTTCCTAGGTATAGATTGCATTGGGTAGGGATTAAGTGAAGAGTTGTAAACGGGGGAGTTTAACTCTGAATTAATACTGCTGATAGTGGATCTTCTTCCTGGCTTGGTAGCCCCCAGACGTAGGTCATGTTAGACTGAACTGGGTTAACAATTTTCTGTGTTTTGTTTTCCTTCTGCATATGTTCTTCCTACTGCCATAACACAGCTGGTATTCCAGTCTGTTTATCAAGAGGATAACAGACCTGGTATATAACCTTCTGTTTGATTGTCAATCAGAATGTTGTGACATTCATCAGTGACTGGACATACTGAATAATAGGCAGGTTGATTTCAGTTCAGTATTGATTTAAGTCTGGTCTCCATGAGGATAACAGACATGGCCAAAGGATCACTGTGACACTGTCAAACTGAATGTCTTGACAGTTGTTCTTGTTGGCTGATACTGAAGTAGAGACTGGTTGGTCTTTTCCCAGTACAGCAAATTTAGCACAGTTCGTTTTCAGGAACATAACAGAATCAACATATGTTATGAATGTCGAACTGAATGTTGGGACATTCATTCCTAACAGCATGTGCTAAAGTACAGGATGATTAGTTTTCTGTTTCAGTATTTTTCTCAGGCTAATGTGCAGGAATCCAACAACTGAGCTAAAATCCAGGAAACCAACTACTAACCTAAAATTAATGAACCTAACAATTATTCTAATTGTTAGTAATCTAAGAAGTGGAAATTAGATTAATGCGTTCAACCTTTATTTTAGGAAATACAAGTACATGGCCAACAAACTGGAACAATGTAACAGATGATGTCCAAATCACTATTGAGACATCGTGCTGATAACAGTGTAGGAAAACAACAGAAGTGAGTGCTATGACTGATCCCCACTGCACAGAACCAGTTGTTCCTCCATTCTAGGGTGACATAGAAGGAGAGGTCGTGACATCTGTAAACTTGTGCATATTAGTACAGGGGTTAATAATTGTCTTGCTGTATTAGTTACAATGTTGGAACAGATGTCATGACTTGGAGTAGAACATCTGAATTCTGACTACACCAGAATTTCAGTTAGTAGATCTTTCTCAAACCCCAAAGGCTCTTCATCATAGATACAGTCGATCTTGTGGCTTTCTGAAGAAGTTTCTTGGCCATTATGGTTAATTTCTTTATTAACTTCAAACTCAATGGCTTCGACAACCATCATTTCTTGTGATTCGTCATCTAAGGCCGTCATTAATTTTTTTTCATCCACATAGGCCGAAATCCGAGCTAAAGTGCTCGACTCAAACATCATTATCGTCTTATCTAAACCATTTATTGTATTATCCAATAGTCTTGTACTCCCAAGTAAATTCATGCAAAGGGTGCAACTTTGCGGAGTAGTATACATCGACTCCCTTAAAGTCGAATCCAACTCCTTCCAGTGCCCATGGTGAAATGTTCTCCAATTATCGATCAAAATTTCTCTTGTCAACATGAGTCACTTCTACACGAAAAAAGCTTTAGCCAGCTTCTATATGCTCCACGATCCCATCTGGATTCCAAATCGTGGTCCTTTGGTGCGTGAAGGATGGCACACACCATACTCCATGAATCCATTCTCGACCCAACAACAAATTGTAATACGCTTTAGTCGGAATTACAATAAACTGAGTAGGTCGAGTTATGGTTCCTACAACCACATCTACTTGGATAACCCCCAAAGGTCTATTGGTATTTCCTTCATAATTGGATTATACCATGTTATTTGACTTTGAATCAGTGTCATATTTTCCAATCCTATTAAGTAGGGAATGTGGCATGACATTAATATATGATCCACATACAATGAGAACCTTATTAATCTCGACACCTTACACCTTGGCCCTTATGTATAAAGGCTTTAGGTGTTGTTGTATACACATGTTAGGTCTTTTAAATATGGCCTTGTCCTCATTGACAGAGCCATCATGCATAACATATTAGCATAAAGGTTTGTGGGTAGCCATTTCTTTGGCTAACCCATCTTCTCTCCAGTTACCTCTATAACTGTATCATACTCCAATGGCAACATTGATATCATATTACATATGATATCTAACTTATCTTCTGACCCAGAGTCAAAGTCGTTGCTTGCTATCTCCTCGTCAGATCTAATGGAGATCTTAGGTTCATTTTACACCATTAGTCGAAATGGGGGAAACAACCTTTGTTTAACAGACTTCTTTGCCTTCTGTCTATCGGTCGTAGCTTGGTCACTATTGTTCTTGCTCGTGCTTCATACCTCAGAGGCCGCATTTTTATTTCTTTGGCGCCTTCTCCATTGAGTGCGCATCATAAGGTTCTACCCCTTGTATTTTTTAGAAATATAAGAATATTTCTTGGAAGTTTAGGAATTATCGAGGCAAGAGGATCCTCCACCTACTTCTATCCGCTTCGATTTTCCTTTTTCAGTGGTTGAACTCCCTATAAGTTTAGACCATTCCTTTATAGAAACATTGGTAGGAAGGATGCAAGTCTTGGGCCTCTGATTCGTCTGAGGAACTCCCTTATTGTTAAAAAATAACTCTTTACATTGGTCTTATCGACCAACTTTCTTTGATTAATTATGGTTGGTATTTTCCAACTCTTTCGCCGCTTCTTTGTCAAAGACGGCGCTGCAGCATGGACACAACATAACCTCATAATCTTTGAGTTTACATTTGTTCAAAAAATCGCAGAGTTCTTCCTCAGCCATGGGAAAAACTACTTTCATCCACTCTTCCTAGCCAGGTTCAGCCCCATATGTGCTCTTAGTTATGTCGACCATGAACATGTTTACAGGCTCGGCGAACAAAGCCTCTTCGACTTTAGGATCAGATTCACCCTCTAGTCTAGCTTTTTGCTTCTCAACAAACTTAAGTCTTCCATCTTTCAACGTATTCTGAACCATATTCCTAAAAAGCATACATTGTGAGGTTTTATGCCCAAGAAAATTCTGAAATTCACAAAAACCTTTTTTCTTTCTCTGTTCTAATGGAAATGTTTTGAACCCTTTAGGGATTACTATTTAGCCAATAGAAACCAAAAGATAAAATATTTCTCCATATTTGGTTACATCAAACGTATATGTTTTGTGACAAAGTTCTCATTTTTTAGTTCAATGGGATTTTTCCCATTTGAAGGTTTTAATTATTTACACACATAGGATGGTCCTGGCTTCAGTTCTGCCAAATTGACCTCGTTTTCTTCGACAAAGTCATTGTCTGTATCAGATACATTTTCTCTTTTGTATATCTCAATGTAAGTTACTTTTTCCTTTTTATTTTACTTACTCGACCTAGCCTTTTCAACCTTCAAGCATTCGACCTGTCGAACCATATCTTCCAGTTGGGCCATACCTCTCAAATACTAAGTGTCTAATGTCTTCCTAATGGAATAATCAAGACCCCAAGTGGCTAACTCGACTAATTCGTGTTCAGGAACCTGAGTGAAACACTTTGATTTCATTATCCTAAATCTATTTAAGTAATCATCTATGGTTTCAGCCACCTTTCAACTCACAGTGGCTCATTCTTTAAGACTAATCTTAGAGTAGCCCATATAGAACGACTCATGGAACACTATTTATAATTGATTCCAATTAAATATGAAATATGGAGGAATTATGGTGAACCATGTGAAAGTGTTATTTGTTAAAGAATTTGGAAAATATTTCATTTTCAGGCTCTCATTATTGGCTATGTCACCGACCTCAGTTTGATACCTGGCAACATGCTCGATTATGGACTCATTGGTCTCACTAGAAAACTTGGTGAATCTGGGGACTTTCCACCCCCTAGGTGTTTGGTATGTCGAACATATTCCTATAAAGGGGACACATAATTAGGCGTATGAAGGAAAACTTTGAGGCAATTCTGGGCCAAAATCTATTCGACCACGTTAGTTATATTATTTTTTTCCCAAAAAATTGTTGTTGGATATTCCTAAGTACTTGGTCGGCGTCCTGGTGTCTTGGAACCGTAATTATTTATGGTCCATTTTGGGCTTGGTTCGCTTCACCTATCCTTAGTGAAGGTTGTCATCGGGAACTTGGTTAATAGGTGGTGGCATAACTGGCGCTGGAGGCGCCCAAAAAGAGTCAGGAGTTCTACCACTATTATGGGTCAATTGTTGGTAACTTTAGGTGGTGTTCTGAATTAGGGGATGAAACACCGTCCCTATTTTTTATGTCAACATGTTTCCATATCATGGTTACTTTCATCCATTTGTTGTCTCATGGTTGCTAGAGAATCAGTAGTTAAGGATGGTATTATAGGAGGACCATATCGAACCCCCTTAATGTCATGCCATCCGACCAGGGTTTCTTATGGCAGATCCTAATTCCAAATGTTGATTGAGTGGTGACATTATCATTGCAATGTTATCCATAAATGTCGAATCGTGACTTTGTAACCCCCGCATCATGGCAGTTGCCATGCTGTATGGGTAATCCCTAGTAACTAAGGGTAGGGAAAAACTTAGGATATATGGGTGATTAGGGCCCCCCCAACTGTCGGAGTAGGCCTGGGAGAGGTTGGTACGCTTGTTACCATCAGTAAAGTAACTACCACTCCTGGCATTAACGTTGAAGTCGCTACCGAAGATAGGACTGGACTTGTGACTCCGATAGGGTTTGTTGTCCATATTATACCAACCGTCATAGTGACTGTTGGTTCAGGGTCTGGAGTATCATTTCGGGAACGAAAAGTGTTTTTTGGGTTAACCATTTCTTCTAAGATCCTACCATTCCTCATATTCATATGACCCCGGACATTGAAAACATTTCAACAATGAAACAAAAGTTTAATACAATAGTTTCTTGTAAAAGAAAAGTACTTTTTTAGCACAAAATATGTTCCACTGGGCATGCCAATTTGTTTACATGTGTCTTTAGAGAACAATCACGAGTTTGAAAGTCTTTGAGATTAACTCAAAAATCTCGGGGGATAACTTTGTGTAAACACGTTTATACAAAAGTCTGTGTATGATGTGACTACGAATGTCTGTGTGCAGACAATGCAAAAGCGAACTTCAAAGACAATAAAACTTGAATTAAAGTAAAAGAAATTTGAAATAAACAACATTAAATAAATGCAGTAAATGACAAAAGAAAATATGTTTCAATTAAGGAAACATAGAAAAATACGATGAAAGGGACGCAAACTCACATTACACTCACAAAATTGTTTCACACTTTGGCGTAGATACTCCAGTTCTATAGAGAAACTATATAAAATTTGCAACCTTGAATAATACATATGAGCCTGCTATATATATACTAAACTAACAATAACTATTTTCGACATTTTACTCCTAACAAATAAACATGTCTTCAAATACATGCAACTCATCTTCTGATGCACTTCCACGTCGTCAGTACTCTAAAATTATTGAAAAATATTATCCCATGTTCTCTAACTGCTCTTAGCGACTAGTAATTATCCGTTCCGTGAAGGTAGTTATTGATAACACTAAGTCCCTTCTTCTGACTTTGGTTTCCTCAATTTTCTAAGTCTTTGGAGTTTGTAGAAAGTCTTGTCCTCGACATGGTGTCGAGTTCTTATTCAGATATGTTCCTAAGACTCCTTCAAATCATATCTTAAGATCTGATCTTGATATTCTTCCAAAAACATCTCAAGATGCCAGTTGGGAAGCCTTAGCCAATGTACCACTACTGTCGACTCTGTCCAATCAATGCTAACACTTAGCATTTTCCTAATGCAACATTCAATTTAGCATTCATTTGACTTTTATACTAAGTAAATATCCCAGGATAACAACTTTCTGTGAGGAACTTGGCTATGAATAGTAGTTTGGTCCTTTTGAGGTAAGGTCATCCATGCAGAGGAAGCGGTTGATTACCCATGCCATTATGAGGGAGGACAATAATCTTGAGAGAAATAGAACTTTGGTGAGGATAGACAATCATCCCCTTATCATCCACCTTTTTTAGATGAATTATTTTTGGACTTAAAGATAATATGTCTTTAAAGAAAATCTTTGATATAAAGCAAGAACGGGAGCTCGGACTACCGCTACAACTTCTTCGGATTGAGCTCCTACTCCTCCTCCAACTGATGTATGTGTCTCGACCATTACTTAAGCTTCCTCAATCTCCTCTGGTCAAAGGTAATCTTATCCTCGGATTTAAGTTCACAACCCTTTTAAACAAGAAAGCTCAAACAAATGGGATCGGCTATCTAAGACACCTTTTTCGGACTTTCTATAGCCATTATCGGGTCATCTTATCTTTTCCTCAAGTTGACGACCATTCTTCTGTCTGGGTTCCTCGTACCTCACAAGAAGCGTTTTATTACATATTTGAGGAAGATATTTCCTACCTCTAAGATCTTCCTGAAACAAGCAAGATGGAACTATTTTCTGAGGCGACCTTCTATGCCTACCAGACAAATTATCTATTTCCCTTGGCTACTGCTAGCGGTGGTGATGTTTTGGCTATGGGAAACCCTTCCGAGGAAAGGAACACTTAGAAGGGTAACACATGAGGTGACTGAATATGAGAAATATCAACTGCAAAAAAGGTGTTGTATCTTTAGGAAGTAGTGGATATGTTGAGATCTAGTAGCCGACCAACTGGAAGTACTTTTCCCGAGTGTTTAAGTTCACGACTCGAAACTTGACCTGCATAAGGTAGTTTGAGATGAATTATTGGTGGATGATGAGGGAAACCCTAATTAGGGCGGTGACATATGATTGTGCATGATTTTGGTTGGGCATTGTGCCTTTATGTTTTCCTACATTATGTATGAACAACACTATTTATTTACCTTATTATGTTCGCTACCTCTTAGCTTTTTGCCTTTTGATTAACATTCTTTGCAATCTTTTTTATAATGGTGGGATTGATCTTAACTTCATCTCCTATCTTTGAGTAAGTTTATGATATTTCTACTATCGCGCTCCACCTCACCAGGGTCATGATAGCCCTGATATGCTTCAACTCATCTACTTCTTTGATAAAGAAATCATGTCATCTCTAGCGTTTTTCCCTGATATCTCTCTCTTGGAAGATAATTGTTGTGATCTTTGGAACATGTCATTACTCGTTCCATTTTGGTGGGAGCTGGCGTAATTGTTGACATTTGTTGTTATCTGTCCCAGTTGATAGAAGATGGCGTTTCATTGAACATTCTCACTACTCGTCCCAGCTGATGGGAACTGGTGTAAGTCTTTGGCATCACTAAGAACCGTTCTCGGCCAAAAGTGGGATTCTCATCCCTATCCCCGACTTTTAACCTAGTTAGAGGTAGATGTCTTCAAGGCTCCACCGCCCATGCTCTTGGAGTGGATAGTTTCTAAGAAGGGGGCGCGCCAACTGCGTCTTTATGCGTTTTTGTCTTGTATGGCCTTCTTTCTGAAGGATAATTTATGCCAAATTGGCAGGAAATATCATATTATTTGTATTTTAGGTATTATGTTAGACAAGGGATTCATTTATTGTATTTTATAAAAATCTCGAAAAAATATTTATCTTGCATATTGTTTGGATATGCACACACTTCTATAACAATTGACATTAGGAGGATTACAGACTACTTTGATAGTCGGCTTGGTCCCCAACCTTACCTTTGATGTGGGTCGCGTTAGTAGACTTTAGGTGCATTATCGCGAGACCGCTCCGACAACAATCTTGATTTCTTTAGGATTCACCTATGATTCTGCTAAGCCGAGGGAATGAGGATGATTTGATGCTCACATGTTTCGACTCAGATATGTTTTTGTGCTTACTGTGTACTCGAGATCGCAACTTCAGAATCTTCTCCGATCTTCTACCTTTCTCAAGCATAGAGGTGGATTTCGTAAACTCTTTCCCAGTTGCCTTCTATATGGTCTTGGTTGCGGGCATATCTCAACTTTGTCTTTGAGTCGTCGTATGTTTTGATACTTCAACTTTAATGGTAGCCACTTTCTCATTCCCTTCGAAGAGTTCTTTCTCTAAGAGATCTAGAGACATTTTCCTTTACCCGCCAATGCCGTTATCCTCAATCGAATAGTAACCAACTTCGTGTCTCCAATTTTCCTATCATTTACTCTAGAACTAGCTTCGGCAGGTATGCCACCCTTTGTTGGTTGTTGGTGAATTCGCTGGATGCGTGAGAACTTCTCTTCTCGTCCCCACTCAACATATGCACTCAAAATCTACCTTCACATTCATCTCAAAACATGTTGAACTAGTTGTGTTTCTATTGTTGCTTGAGCGTTCCGGCGTAGTGTGACATGTTGCAATGATAAGGACAGATTTTGAACTTTACATCAAATGTTTGTTTTCTTTGTCATAATATCATCAGTTCATAACTCCTTTTGATTTAGTTTTTCGATATGACAAGATTTGTAGTAGAAGATTGTTACTGATACAGTGTTACCTTCCCGATCTCTTTAAATATAGTAATCAGAATTGATGTTGGATCAAGAGGTTTGAAGGAGCTTCTTGGCGCGAGGTTGGGGTTGGATTTCGAACTTCCTAATGCGATTTAATTGTGATTTGGCTTTAGGATCAAACGAGATCTGATTGTTGAATTTCGTAGGAATCAGTTGTTCGATTTCCCACAAATTACACCATTGTTCCGTACGAGAACTAGAATTGTGATTGATTCATAATGATGAACTCGTTATAAGGCAGTGCAAACTTCCGACGCGGCAATGCGGGAGTAGACTTTTAAAATTAGTACTCCAACGTTCAAATTTATTGCATAGTCCAACAAATGGGTTAAGTGTAAGTTTGAAAAGAAATATGTGTAGCTTATGTTTTATTAGACTTATCATGAAGGTAACTTATTGATTTAAGATTCAATATCTAGCATCAATATTTATTTATTTTTATGTATTAATATACATAAATTATTGATATTTATAATTCAAATTTAAAAAGTAATAGGATAGAATGATTACTTTTAATAGAGAAGCAACCCTTTAATTTATGAGACATTAAATTTATGTAACTCAAACTATTCAAACCACGATAAAGAAATACATGCAAGTACTATTGAGTTAAACCAGTTGATGTAATGAATAATTATACTACTACAGTACACTCTGCACTAAATTTACCTTTCATAAATAAACAGGGACATACATTTAAGGGTTATGACTGGCATGGGAAAGTGTTACATGTGGTGTCTATCATGAACCATCATTGTCGTAAAGAGTATGATTAAATACTCGTATCATGATATAGATCTTGTTTGTAGTAAAATTATGATCAGCTTGGTAGCTAATCGCTTTGGTGTCAAGTGAAAGAAGATACTGTAATCTCAGTATCTAATAGAGATTGTTTTTGAACCAATGATTTATAATCAGTTATATGGGGCATTTTCCTATCCCAGCTATGACCATACTGGCACTTTGGTAATGGTGAGCATTGATATCAACGAATGGAATGGGACGTTGGATCCTGCGAAAATTGAACTTGGTCAGAGTCAAATAAAACAGTGCCTCATAATCATGGTCATCCACCATAAATGCTGCTAATAAAAACTCTTGGAATTTAACAACTCTTCCTTTAAACACGCTCTAAATCTTGACCTTTTTATAACTACTCCCCTACAGTTCATTCAATTGTTCCTTTTAAATTTTTCACATTTCTTAAAATCACGGATAGTCGTATTAATTGAAGTTGTGCATTATGGAATCAACGCATTGATTACAACAAAATAAAGTTAAAAAAAGGCCTCAACAGAAAGAATGGTTTTTTTGGCTGCAAACATGTTTTTAGATTTTCCATTGATAAACAAGGTAATGGAAGCATTATTCTGTTACATAAAAATAAATAGAGATCAATAATGAAATCAAATTTATCATCTCATCACACACAAAAGTTAGCATATTCAACCTTGACATCTATAATGCTTTTGTTTTTTCAAGCTCATAGTTTTGTTTCGGCCTCTATCTTTTTTACCATGCATATTCTTGTTTCTTTTAAATTTATAAAATGACATAAAAAAATATTTTTAATTAAAAATTGGTGATTCAGTATCTTATTATATTCTACAATTAAATATATGTGAAAAATTAAATATAACATCAAAATATATTAAATTTGTATATAAATTTTATAATAAAATTTAATGAGATACACAAATTACTAATATTATCATTTTGAATTCAGTTAGATTAATCCAAAGTAATAATAAAAATAAATTTAATGTTTAATATTCTACGATAAAACTACAATGATATCCTGAATTTTTTTTGGTTATTCTCATTGATTCTCCTATGATGTTTCACTAACTTGAGAATTATCAACATTATTTTAAAATTTATTATATAATTTGAATGTTAATAAAAGATATTAAACATTGCATCATCTTTCATCTTGTAAATTGACGTGGATATATATATATATATATATATATATATATATATATATATATATATATATATATATATATATATATATATATATATATATATATATATATATATATATATGACAGGATTTTGAAGGGTAAAAATATATTTTTGTTAAAATAATAAGGATATAAATGGAAGAAAAAATCAAAAGCTAAAAGCTACAAGTCCAAAAGCTATTTCAAATATCTTTAAAAAAAGTTAAAAGTTAGTAAAAAACTACAAGCTAAAAGTTAAAAGACAATTAGAAAACATAGTTTTTCATTAATATGGGCTGAAAAGCTAAAAACTAAAAGCTCTTTTTTAGGTCTTATCAAACAGACTTTAAATCTAAACAATACACGATTGAACAACTTAGCATTCTTAGAGTATTATGTGATTTAGAGGCACACATAAATTTGATGTCATTTTCTATGATGAGAAGACTAGGAGGAAAAGTAAGAAAAACAAACATGATTTTGACATTAGCTGATAAATATTCTATAGTTCCTCACAAAATCGTGAAAGATGTTTAGTGAAAGTTGGAACATTTGTGTATCTTGTGGATTTTGTAATCGTTGACATTAAAGAAGAAGATGGGTCCCTATCATCTTAGGGTGACCCTTCTTACGTCAGGGAAAATGTCAACTTAGGAGACTAGTGAACCAAGGTATGAATTTTGGAAAGAAAAGATGATAATCAAGGTATATAAGGCCTACAACTTTGGGAGGATAATCTAGAGGACGGGCATGAGAAAATGCAGCAAATAAAATAAGAGGAAGAGGAGGTGCATTTGCCAAAGATGATTAAGGTCATACACAAGCAGTTTGGACAACTCTACACTCTGGTTGAAGAGAAGGATGATAGCGTAAATCTTGTAGAGGGAAACATAAGTAGAATCGAAAAGGCATGGTTCTTGAGGACAAAGAAAAATATGGAACCAAATCAATTTTTTCCATATTAGAAGAAAGTTTCTTACCCACATACACCAAAAATTGATGCAAGACAAGGTATGATGATAAAAATAAACAATATTTAGGACAACTCTAATATGAAGTATCCTCTCTAACTTGGAAGGAGAGATTTCAAGCTAATGATGTTAAATGAGTGGTAGATCAAAGGGAACCCTTCAATACTAAATTTTATTGTTCTATTTATAATTATTGTATTTTAATATTTATTGTCATTAGGATAGAATAAAATTTATTACGAGAGAACAAATAGAATAAGTTTGGGGTATAAAACTTGATCTTAAAAGAAAAAAGGCAAAACAAGATATTTGAGAAACTTTTGTAATCAATAGTGTCACACCTCTGGTGGAAGCGGAACGATCTCAATCCCATAACTTCTAACACACCTCTCTTTAATCTAACCACGACGTTAATATTAAGTTGAAATACATTTGTTATTGTTGAGCAATTATTTTGTTTTTTAGATATTACACGTCACTATGGAGCGATGCTCGTTAATTATGGTGTAGTGTTTCATAATCCTATAAATAAGAGTCATTTATACCATTTATATTTGCTCATTCTATACTCTACTCTCATATTTTATTACACTTAAGTTACCTAAACCTTAAGTAACTTTTTTTCTTCTATTTTTTAACCTCTTCGTGGCTCCACCCTGTAAGCAAAGGAAATATGTCACTTCCTCAAGTGAGCAAGAATTATCCCATGATCGATTTGTTTGTGAAGATTCTTTAACATGTTGAGAAAAAATTAGATCATGCAATCTTAATGTCGAAGCTTTACATGTCCTCACTTCGTCGTAGCTTTACACGCGTCCTTCTCAGACAAATGGATAAGGACAAAAAACAGTTATCATCCTTATTGAAATTCAAAATACTTCGTCAAAAACAACGTCAATATTGCTTCTGTCGAAATTGCGGTCTAAACCCAGAAATACTTCAAAGTCTGAAAACCAGCATTTCCTTATTACACACAAAAAACCTCTTTCGATAAGATCTTACTCTTCGACGGAAATTCCTTCTTCTTGTCGAAGTCGAGATAAAAAAATTCTTTATATAATCCAACCTTAGTGTCGAAAACTTCAGCTAACAAATTGCCCCTCAAAAATTTCATTTTCAACCAAAGGGAGAGAATGACATTTTTTGAAAGCATATTTCGACGTTACAGACTTTCCATCTTCTATGATGTCAGGGACATCATGACAACTTTCCTTAAACGTCTTCTCAAAAGCATGCGTAAATATTCTTTGCAATCATCACGTTTATAGCACCTAAGAAATCATGGGCTAGCTTCAACTACCACCATCCCCATCGCTTGTTCTCAGACGAACATGTGTCCCACCATCTCTTCAGTCATTAATGTGTGAAATGAACCATTTCTACTTCACTTATTTATAAACAATGAATATTACATTTCTTCATTTTTCTCTGTCTTAAAAACTTCTCTTACTCAAAAAGCTCTTTAAAAATTCTCCATCTTTCACAAAAAACCTAGTTTTCTTCTTCAATCATACTACATTAATTGCGTCTTCTATTAAAACTACCAAAGATTCATCCAAGGCCACCAAAGAATCCAGGAAAACGTCTGGTCTCGCTCCAATCCACAAGGCGTTAGGTCCAACTACTATGGGTAATCAATAGTATGTACCTGAACCTCCACTCATTAAAGAGAAAAGAATAATCTACCAATCACAGGTATTAGTTCCCATTTTTGTTTATGGAAAAACACACGTTATGTTAGGACCTTTACTAAACGCAATGGTTAATCCTGATAGTCTTAAGGATTTTTTTCCAACCTACCATCGCTACAAACCCATAGCTAATGGGAAGAAACCTAGGGTTAGCAATGAAACTGTTGAAGACCTATACCCTGACCATCAAAGCATGCCCTCAATAGAAAAACCCATTGATCTAGATTATATGAATAATGGTTTTAGGCTATTTCGATTGTTTCCTTTATTTAAGGATCACTTTGATTACCTAGGCTGATAAAAGAAAACAGAGAACAAAAAATCCCAAGTTTGGAAAAACATGCGTATCTTCGACATGATCCAATTGTCGAAGGTTGGACCAGGGTCTTATCAGTCTATGTTAGTCTCTTCTTTGTATTTCTGGGATAGCACCCATAATAGTTTCCATTTCCCCTGTGGTATGATGACACCTACCTTGTTCGACATTTCTGCCATTACGGTGCTCAAACCGACTGAGGACCCTTACGACCCAAATGTTATGGCTGAGGACACCATTGGTTTCGACACCACCAAGGCTGCCTTTACCACCTATATAGCGTATTATCAAGACAAGAGTTTTGTCGAAGTTTCTGATCATGAACATATTGCTTTCCTTGCCCTTTGGTTATCTCGCCACATCTTCTGTTCAAAGTCCCTACAAGTAGCGAAGAAATTTCTGACTATGGCGAACCAACTTCATGTTGGACATAACCTCTGCCTCAGTGAAATGATCTTGGCTAGCCTCTATGAGTCTCTAGGAGAAGGCATCACAACTCTCAAGCGTATTCAACCTAAAGGAAGCCTGTTACTCTTTGGTCCTTTCTGGTTGCTGCAACTATGGTTGAATGCTACCTTCGAAACATCTCTTCCAGTTCGAAACCCCATAGATGCAGAGGCTGGAGAGATCAAAAATAGGAGGGTCGAAGGGACACGCCTTGCTCTGCTGACTCCTAGTGATGAAGGAATGAACCTACAAAAAACCTTCATTGTCTATGTGATGATGTTCACCAAGCGTTATAACTTTACTTCATCCATGACCCCCTTCTCCCACAGAATGTGTGGCCCTGAGTGGTTTATAAGAAAATTCCATGCTCCTTCGAAAGATCAAGAAGAAGAATCCCTTGCCCTTGACTGTTGGGTCTTTGAAGATGTTCTCCTCACAAGGAGTTTGGAAGCAACTAGCCATAATATGACCTTGAGTTGACTTTCCCTAATGTTTGAATCTTTGAAGCATTCTACCTCTAGTTATCCAACTCTTGGAATGGTAGGCTTATGATCGACCGACCTTTGGAGAGTTGGACTCACTGAGCTCTTTAGGTGGCTTGCCCCTGTCTGAGTCTTGCAAGGATTTGTTCTTTGACTAGACGACTCTTGGAGTGATTGGATCGGATTGAATGATTCTCGAGGTTTTTTGCCCCTTACTGGACTTCTTTCACATGATCAAGTTCCTTAACTGGCGGTGCATTATTGGTATTCCTTTTATTCTAAATGTTGACTTACAAATAAAAGTGTTCATTCAAAAATGGTAATTTTAATGCAATCCAAATGAAAATTTTGAAATCAATCATTATTGAAATGATGGTGATATACAATGAACGAGTCAATGATCAGGACACAATATTGATCTAGCCATTCACAAGGTGGAAGATGATGCAATCAATACAAATGATTAACAAAGATCTTTCGGAGTCAAGTTAACACAACCTTGTTGTAGTATGCTTTCAAAACAACCATGCCTTAATTAGGTCTTTTAAGGGTTATAACGTGGCCTGGCTCACAATTTTTGAACAAAAGGATATAAGGCTCAAAAGACACCCCTTCTTCCTGATGACTTCCATTCCTATATTCAAACAAGTCAACACACGCATTCAATCTCCAAGAGGGTTTGAAGGTGTGATGGTAAAGATGAGGATTCAAGATGACATTTTCTTGAAATGACAGTCACCTTATTTTGTTTTTGTTTAGGGTTTTGTTTCCTCTTTTTTTTATCCCTAATTTTGTCTGGACCACTTCTTTGAAGCTTTCAGTCCACCGGGATGCCCTGATTTTTTGCCTAAGTCATCTTTTATGGTATTCAACTTAATGGGCTTTTTCTTTCTTTTCTCTCTTTTTTAAAGGTTGTGACTGCCATGTTATTGGTGGATGAGGGTCAACCAACACAAATTGTATCCTTTATCAACTTCTTCGACATTTCAAGATGTGCACAAAGAGTAGCATGTGGTTGAACCTCTTTGGAGTGTGTGTAGAGATGAACATATTCGCTTTAAAGATCGAATGCACGATCAAACTATCTAAACACAACTACCCTAGTTAAGATTAAGGGTTTTAATTCCGAAAGAAGCACAAACTTTTAGGCTCAAAGTGGTTGACTAGGGATTAACTCCTTATCTCTTCGGTATTTGGGGAATTTGAAACAATACCTTACATCATCAACAAAGTTCTCTTTGAAAGCACACCACAACAATTATGGGTAATTGAATTTCATCATTCTCCCTCCAGTCTTTGCTGAAACAACAATTTGATAAAGAAATGAAAGAGAGAAAATATTTTTTTCTTCTTTTTTTGATATAAATGGAAAAAGAGTGAATACAAATGGATTGATTTAAAATGCATGATTACTATTAATATTATCATTAAAAGAAAACAACAGTGCTTAAAAGCAAACAACCTTTAACATACAAAGAAAATACAAATGAAATGCTGAAACATCCAAATGTTTGAGGATGACCTTTTCTGCTTGACTTGCTGGCTCTGGGAAGTACCTTATGAAGCCGTCACTTTCACTAGGGAAATGGACCGTTCACCATATTAGGGCCATCAAAAGTCAACTTCCCTTTGTTGATCATGTGTTGAACTTCTTCTTGGAAGACCTTACAATCTTCAATTGAGTGCCCCGCTACTCCATCATGAAACTTACATTGGACATCCGGGTTGTACCAAGGAGGGAATGGGAAATTCATGGATCTGGTCTCTCTAGGAGCTATCGATGAGCTTAGGACTAATTGAGACCAAGATTGACTATACATCATTGGGATCGGGTCAATCTGGAAAGTCTCTTTTTCTTGTCGGTGTGGAGATTCACATTGATTCTAACGTCGATGTTGATTATTTGGATTTCAAGCCCTATGATTCTGAAGTTTATGTTGACACGGAACCTAAGTTGGCTGATTCGGCGGAACTTTCCACGGTTGCTGATATTGAGGACCGAGAGGTAATGGTTTATGGAATTGAACAATCGTTGCATATGGATGCTAATGATAGGGAACCAGAGTCGAAGTTTGTGGAGCCTGGTGAGTTTCTGAGGTTGAATCAGTTTCGTCCTCCTCTTCCTCTTGGGAATCACCAAGGGATTCACTCTCAATAGTCTGCATACTCGAGACACCTTGGAGTATTTTTCTTTTGAGGTCACTCTCGATGTGTTCTCTAACTCTCACCAGGTCAAAGAATCCTGTTGATGCACTTCCTACCATCCTTTTGAAGTATGGGTTCTGCAGGTTATCCATAAACATGTCAACTAACTCTTTCTCTAAGAGCGACAGTTCAACATGGGCAACAAACTCTCTCCATCTTTGGGCGTACTCCTTGAACGACTCATTACTCTTTTGAGATAGATCTTTCAATTGAAAGCGAATGGGAGCCATGTCCAAATTGTATTGACACTACTTCAAAAAAGCATTAGCTAGGTCCGACCATGACTAAATATGACTTCTTTATAATTACATGTAATAACTCAACGATGCCCCACTCAAACTATATTGAAAACAGTGAACCATTAGCCTATCGTCGAGAGAATAAGAGGTTAGTTTTGGGCAAAATATCACCAAATGGTGTTTTGAGCAGTTATTCCCTTTGTACTTCTGAAAGTCAGATACTTTAAATTTTTGGGGTATAACCAGGCCAGACACTAAACACATTTTTAAAGCATCCAGATAAAAAGCATCATGCCCATATATAGCTTTAAGTTCTTCATCCAGCACACGATACTTTTCAACGATCTCAATAACCTTTTCAACGATCTCAATATGTGGAGTGACAACATGACTTTTATGGTTTTTAAACATAACACGGACTGCGCGAAAGTGAGTAGTGTTTTTAAGTTAATAATTTCTTCCAAAAAAAAAATTCAACAACAAAAAATAAACGGTAAAGGTTTATTGAGTCCTAGAGGAGTGATTGGAAATTACATTTCGATATCGCTTTTAATTGTTTTCAGAAACAAACTTTAATTATATTCCCCTTCTCAAACAAAAATCGATCAACCTTAATTTTACATAGCAACTGTAGATAACAGTTAAGTTGACTAAAAGTCTCTGTGGGTTCGATATCTTTTGTATTATTTTGATAAAGTCTGTGCACTTGCGGATAAGCTACCACACGAGTTAGTACATCAAGTTTTTGACACCGTTGTCGGAAACTTTTATTTAGTCAACATTGTAACTCAATTAATGTGCCGTATAGATTAAGGCAATTTTATTTTATTTTTATCGATTGTATGCCCAACAGTCCCTCTAACAAAGAGAAGTTAGAACAATTGATCCCTGAAATCGAGTGTTACATTCACCTGAAACGTCGAATATTTGAACTTAGAGCCATATTTGAACCCATGGTTGAAGCTAATAAATGTCCCCTCAAGGACTATGTAGTTCTGTCTCAGGATAAATCGCACTCAAGCATTGTTCCACCTGCAATCTAGGCGGACTCTTTTGAACTGAAACCGTCTCTGGTGCAAATTGTGCAATAAAACCAGTTCTCTAGAAATACCACCGAGGACTCAAATCTTTATTTATCAGTGTTTGTACAATATGTAGACATATTAAAGAGTAGCGGTGCAAATCCAGAAGCCATTAGACTACGTTTATTTCCATTTTCCCTAAGAGATAGAGCCGGAGCATGGCTACAGTCTCTACCCGCGAACTCAATCACAACTTGGAATGAACTCAAGAGGGTATTCTTAGCCAGATATTTTCCACCAAGCAAAACGACAGTATTAAGAAATCATATAACTAAGTTTAAACAAGCCGAAGGAGAATCACTTTTTGATGCTTGGGAAAGATATAAAGATATGATAATATTATGTCCTCATCACAGATTAGAATAATGGCTTATCATTCATACTTTCTACAATGGTCTACTATACAACACGAGAATGACTGTAGATGTTGTTATTGGCGGAGCCTTAATATACAAGCCCTTCGAGGAAGCCTACCAACTTATCGAAAACATGGCTCAGAATCATTATCAATGGGGAACTAAAAACGCAACAGAAATGAGGAATGTTCGAAGTCAATTGATTTGATCATGTAAATTCTATAGTCGATGCACTAACCCAAAAGATAAACAATTTAACTATAACCACTCCAGCCATTGTAAATTCAGTAGCCCCAAACTGTGAAATTTGTAGAGTCCAAGGATATATGGCTACTGATTTCCAAATCTTGACTGGAACTACATCAGACCATGTCAATTATGCACAAGGAAATCCTTATTCTAATACCTATAATCCTAGATGGAGGAATCATCCCAACTTTTCTTGCAAGAATAATAACCCATTGTTTGCGCCAAGTCCTCCACCTACAAACCCTTCAAGTTATCAAAAGGGAACTGCTACTGCTCCTCTTGCTCCTAGAAAGTCAAACTTAGAACTTATGATGGAAAATTTCATTTTATCCTAAACCCAGAAAAACAAAGAGTTCATGAATCAAAACTTTCATACTAACGAGCTGGTAAAACAATTAGCAAATAAGGTTGAAGCCATATCTACGCATAACAAGATGTTGGAGACTAAAATATCTCAAGTTGCTACTGCAACAAGAAGCCACTACTGCTACAACAGACACATTTCCAAGACAACCTCAACCAAATCCTAAGGCACATGCAAATGCTATCACACTGCGAAGTAGGACAGAGTTAGATGGACCAATGGACCCAAGATTTGAAAACCCTATGATGTATAAGAAAGTATAGGAAGAACCTGAAAAGGTTAATGATGAGAGTCAAATAAGAAAAACAATAAATTAAGAGGAAGAGAATATCACTAATAAGGATGCCATCGAGAAAGAGAAAACTTATGTACCTCCACCTCTGTATAAACCAAAAATATCATACCCTCAAAGACTAGCCAAAACCAAGAATGAGGGTCAATTTAAGAAATTCATCTTTCTCCTAAAACAACTTCATTTTACTATACCTTTCACTGAGGCTATTACTCAAATGCCCTCATATGCTAAGTTCCTAAAAGAGGTCTTGTCGAATAAGAAGAAACTTGAAGATGACGAGAGAGTTGCACTCACCGCAGAGTGTAGTACCATTATCTAAAACAACATGCCACCTAAATTGAAAGACCATGGTAGTTTTTCTATCCCTTGTGTAATAGACAAGTTTGTCATCGACAAGGCATTATGTGATCTCAGAGCTAGCGCCAGTTTGATGCCTCTATCCATTTGTAAAAAACTAAAGCTAGGAGACTTGAGACCCACTAGAATGTCCCTCCAATCGGAAGATCGTTCTGTTAAGTACCTTGTAGGAATGCTGGAAAATATTTCAATTTGCATTGGCCAATTTTATAATCCTACTAACTTCATAGTCATGGATATAAAGGAAGATTCCAATATACCCATCAATTTAGGAAGACCTTTCTTGGCCACAGCCGGTGTGATAATAGACGTGAAATGAGGGAAGTTAACATTTAAGGTAGGAGAGGAGAAAATCGAATTTATCCTTTCTCAATTTCTAAACACCCCTGCTATAGACGACACTTGTTGTTTTATAGACATCATGATGAATGCATAAAAGAGTTATCATCCACACCTCCCTATCCAATTACATAAATAGTAGAACTTCCAGCCGATGAAATGAAAGATGAGGATGAATACCATAGCTGATATGTAGATGATGACCTAAGAGAATGCTTAGCAATTACACCTGGTCCTATTCCAAACCCTAAGCAACCATCAGCAGAACTTAAGATTATGCCCAAGAATCTAAGATATGAGTTTTTTAACGAGCAACTTGATCACCCGATCATAGTTAGTGACAATCTCAATGATGAAGAAACTAAGAGACTTTTGATGGTATTAAGGAAGTGTCCTACGACTATAGGTTATAACATTTCAGATCTAAAATGGATAAACCCCTATGTATGCATGCATATAGTTATGCTAGAAGGGGACTCTAAAACCTCTAAAGAGCATCAATCCTATCATGAGTGATGTAATAAGGAAGGAAGTACTAAAGTTGCTAGGAGCTGTAATAATCTATCCAATCTCAGACAATCAATGGGCTAGCCCAATGCACGTAGTCTCAAAGAAAGCAGGTATTATAATTGTAAAAAATGACAAGGGAGAGTCTGTTGCTAAACACACAGAAACTGGATGACGTATGTGTATAGACTATATGAAGCTAAACAAAGCAACTCGGAAGGACCATTTCCCCATTTTATTCATTGATCAGATGCTCGAACATTTAGCTAGACATTTGTATTTTTGTTATTTAGACTGATACTCAGGATTTTTCCAAATTCCGATTCACCCAAATGACCAAGAGAAAACAACTTTTACATGTCCTTATGGAACTTTCGCCTACCCTTGAATGCTATTTGGACTATGAAATGCTTCTGCAACCTTCCAAAGATGCATGATAACAATATTCGCAGACTTCTTAGATGACATCATGTAAGTTTTTATGGATGATTTTTCCGTATGCGGATCTACTTTTGAAGGATTCCTAGCTAACTTAGATTTTTTTTTGGAAAGGTGCGTGAAGGTCAACCTAGTACTAAATTGGGAAAAATGTCACTTCATGGTGAAGGAATGCGTAGTCCTAGGACACATAGTATCTGAAAGAGAAATTGAGGTTGATAAAGCCAAGATAGAAGTCATAGAGAACATCCAACCACCTAAAACAATTAGAGAGGCCAGAAGCTTTCTTAGACACGCCGGATTTTACCGACGCTTTATAAAAGATTTTTCTAAGATTACTAAACCTTTAACTAGTCTTCTGATGAAAGATGTTGAATTCACATTCGATGAAAAATGCCTCGAATATTTTAATCTCCTTAAACACACATTAATCTCCTCCCCTATTACGCAACTGTAGCACCTCAAATTTGCACCTACCCTTTGTACATACATTCTCATATTAGGTCATAACATTAACATAGTCCACTGCATAACATTGCATTGTCCCTTTTGCCCAAGTGCAAGCCATTCAGAAGAATTAGGTCAAACTGGTCAGGAGATCAGTCAATCAAGCAAGTCAGTGCATTTTCCTTTGAGGCAAGGCCCTAGGGTTGGTCCAACATGTTCACATGACCTAGGGGTCCTTTTGAAGTGTTTTGGTCAAAGATTGGGTGCCCAGAAGTCATCAGTCATGGCTCAGTTCACCAGAAACCCTAAAAAGTCAACCATGGTCAACTGTGGTCAACTGTGCCTGATTTTATGGATTTCAAGGTGGGAAATGGTTTGAAGGGGTTCATTCATGTCCATATAGGCCTCATATAACATGTCAAACATCATCATGGAAGAATTTGAAGTCAAACAAGAAATTTCCAAAAATAGAAAGTTGACCTGTAATTGGAATTTGCCAAAAATGGAAAGTCTTGATCCTCAAAATTACATCATGATACAAGCTTCAAATGAATTTTTGCCCAACATGAAAGTTGAAGATCTTGTTCTCCCATTTTCAAAAAGTCCAAGAACACTCAATTCCCATGAATGGTTGGCAAGTTATGATCAAATCATTCTCAAAAATTTTGAACTTCAAAGTGGCATATCTTCCAAACCATTTGGCCAAATTGGGTGGGTTTTTTTGCTACAAGTCACATTTGATGCCCTCTTTCCAAATATGTCATCACAATTTACCAAAAACTCACCAATCAAAATGGCACTTTTTGAAGTGACTTGAATTATTTCAAGTGAGGTGAAAAAGTGATTTTACAATTTAAGCCTTTCCAATATATTTTGCCAATTGAAATTGCTAAGAAATCATATTTGGAGTGTGTACAAGGCCCACTTTCGCAGCTGTAACCACAGACTTTGCCATTTGAGTGAAAATTGACAAATTAACCAAAACACCTCCAATTACAAAAATCCAATTACCACATAACTAACCAAGCTTAAGGACACTAAAACACAGTATATATTCTTCATTTTCTGCAGAAGAAACCCTAGCAGCCACTATTCACAAACAGAAAACCTTTTTTCTCTCAAAGATCCATCTTCTTCATTTGGCATTTTTTCTAAAAAATTCCAAGGCACACGAACTGGATTCAATTGTTCCATGATATACCAACTATTTGGGACCATTTGCTAGCCTCGAATCTCAACGGTGAAGCCACTTTCATGGACTGTTTTGCTAAGCTCCTTCCAATGGCAGATCTCGATTTGAACAAAACCAAAGGTTGCTGAGCTAAAATCATTCCTCCATTCATCTTTTGGAAGTTGTTAGAATATCTGTTTCAATAATTTACTACCAAATCATCACTGTTTCATCATTTTCTTCAAGATCAAGTAAGAATTCGATTTTCACTATTTGCAAAACCATGATATGCTTTGTATAGATCCTTTCTTGCTGGTCATTATGAGCTTTGAGTTGATGAAAATGGTTGAGTATTTACAAAGATATGCTGAAATGAAACTTGGTGTTCTAAGATGTTTTTGCTTGATTCATGATGCTTAGCTTGATTTAATGTAAATGGTGGTTGGATTTGTGTTGTTCATGCTCAGATGTGTCGACTGGTGTATTTAATTTCTTTTTCTGGGCAAGAATTTTTTCCACGATTTTGGGGATGAAGATGAATGCATGTACTGTTCATAAACCCTAACGCCATGCCCAGTTTCTGTTTGCCCGTGTTTTGATTTTCATGCTGCATGGTATCACTGTTCCATCACGCCTTGGCCAATCAGAAGGCAGCGTTCTTCTGTCCCATACGCTGCGTTTTATTTTAAGTTCCACTTAATTGCAAAAATGCCATTCCGTGCCATCTTGTCTCATTAAGTCATGTTATTATTTCAATTATTATTTCATTTTGTGACCAAACTTGCAAAATTCATAACACATTCATCTTTGATCCAAAATTAATGAGACTTTTTGCAAATTGTTCCTCACAATCTCTAGTTATTTGTCATGATTTTTCCAGAATTTTTGGATGAATGGATTTTTAATTGTGCTAGGGTTTGTGACATGTGCTCATTTCATGTATACTTTGCCAAATCAATTGTGAAATGATGATGCTTTATCCAATGCCTTTGAAATTTTTCGTACTTAAACTAGACACATTCATGGTGATTTTGGTGTAGAGTTTGTGAATTTATCATTGCTGGTTTGGGAGTTATGATTTTTTGAATTAGGGTGTGACAATTTGTGTCACACCATTGATGTCCAATTTCATGATTTTATTTACCTTGCCTAATGAACTCAATTTGGTCTGATTTTTTGCATGAACATACTTGTGGATGTCTAGTATACATGTGATTTTTTGTGGAATTATTGATGGCATTTCCCATTTGTTTGAGATTTTTCTCCCCTGTTTGCCCAAAATGTTGACTTTTGTGACACTTGATGCCATTTGTTTTGTGAAATTCTCATACATTATTGGATGGACATGAAATTTGACATGTGATTAGTAGACATCTTAAGGTTTATCATGGTGTTAGTCCCATTCATTTATCATTTGCTATCACTGATTTATGATTTATTTAAGTTGATGTATGTTTGGTTGACTTCTTCGAGCATGTATGAACTTGCCCTGCCTTTCTGATTTTCATTTCCCTACCTCCCATGATCCAATTGAGCTGAAATTTGGTATGCTTACCATGATATGGATTATGTTTGATCATGACTTATTTGATGATTTTTTGGAATGTTTATGATTGGTTTTGAATTGAGTCTTGCTGTTGACTTCTATGAGCTTCCATATGCCATGTCTTGACCTAATTTGCTTATGAAATCATGATGATGAATGATATGATTATGGAACCAATTGAGTTTGCTTCTTGATTGTTTAAATATGATTTTGATTGGATTTCACTTGCTGTTTTGACTTTCTCATCCCCTTTTGACCCTAGGCTTGTCCTAGTGGTCCTGTTACTCATGTTTGAGTTCATTTTTCAGGATAAGAAGCAGTTGCCTTAGAGAGATCAATACAAATTGATTGATGCTTGATTGATTATCATGACTAACTTGTTTGTTTTGTAGGTTGCTTGGCTCACATGCTTTGAGCCTTGTGCATTGCACAATTAACTGATTGTGTAGACTGTTGATCCTTATCTCATTTTGCTTTGACTTTGACTTGTATACTGATGTTGTCTGACTGGTTTCAGGTACCTTTAGTTGCTTTTAGTTCCTTGTGAACTTTGCTTTGCTTTGCTTGAATAGAAATTTGCATTGAGGTATAATTTCTTATCTTCATGTAGTCTGGAAGACCTGGCCTGTTACTTGGCCAGGCAACTATCTGAAGTCCTCCTTAAGAGGCAATGTTTGTGACTGTTTACATTTGTCCTTGTATAGAGTCAAAGACCTCCTAAGTGAAAAGGCAATTGGCAGAACCCAAGGGATATGCAACCTATCCCCTGCTATTCTGTGTGTCATCTGCTTTGCTCACACCACTGTGTTGATGCATTACAGATACAAACCCAAGATCTTGTACAATTGTACAGTTGAGTCAGTTTCAAATGTGTAGAAGGGTTCCCACTTTCTGAACCCACACATTCTTGTCTTAAGCTCTCCCAGGCCAGGGATAAGAGCTGTGAAGTCTCATCTTCACTCACCTTTCATCTGCTTCACCTTAGCCCCTCAATGGCAAGGTTAAGAGCTAACACTACCCAGTTACAGTGGTTTGTTTGTTGAGGTTGATATGACCCCTCGACTAAAACCTAACCTTGATTGAGCCCATTGCTTGCATATAGTGTGTGCTACTTGTGCTTGTGTGTTTGCTTTAGCTTGCTTCCTGTGCAAGTTAGGTTTAGTTTAGCTTGCTTCCTGTGCAAGTTAGGTTTGGTGTGGCTTGCTTCCTGTGCAAGTCATGTTTAGGATAGGCTTGCTTCCTGTGCAAGTTAGCTAGAAACCTTAACTTAGGGATGATTTTGCATGATAACATCTAGGCTCGAGTCGTAGTCTCCCTAGTTGTGTCTCCCTCTGTTATCTGGTTAGGCTAGTCCTGTATCCCTATGTAGGGGAACTACGTCGCCCTGATTCTCATACCAGATGAGGTACGTAGGCAGGAGATCGTGCGAGATCTCTCCGGGCACCCTTTTCTCTCTTTTTGTGTGTGTGCTTGACAGTTATAGGCTCGAGTTCCCGACTCCCTATTAACTTGTTTGGTTGTTGTGTGCTTGGAAGCTGATGTAAGTCCATCGAGTGGCATTCGGGTTCCAGTGTGCGTGTGTTTTGGTTCGGATGCCGATGTAAGTCCAGTGATTGGCGTTCGGGCTCCACGTTTGCCTTTTTGTGTGTGTTTTGGTTCGGATGCTGATGTAAGTCCAGTGATTGGCACTCAGGCTCCATGTTTGCCTGCTTGTGTGTTTGTTTGTTTGGCGTGCGTGTAGCCGAACTACGGCAACTCTGATTCTCATGTTCAGATGAGATACGTAGGCATAAGATGCGATGTCTTGCCGAGTTCCTTGTTAACTAACAACTAACCCTTGTTTGCTTTCACCCTCGTTGCGATTCTTTTCTCTCGCCCTCGTTGTGATTGAAACCTTTCCCTTTCTCTTGCCCTAGTTGCAATCGAGACCTTTGTTCCCGTAGTTAGCTGAACTACGTTTTGCTCTGATTCTCATTCTAGATGAGATACGTAGGCATAAGACGCGATGTCTTAGCGAGCACACGTCTCCTTCACCCATAGGTAGCCGAGCTACGAAGACTTTGATTCTCATATTCAGATGAGATACGTATGTAGTGGATGCGACATCCGTGCGAGTCATTTTCTTTTGACCTTTTCTTTTAGTAAATAGTACATTAGATAAACACACACCCTTTAGACAAGAAACAAACAAGAGTGGATCCCGTAGAGTACTACGGATGCGTAGGGGTGCTAATACCTTCCCTTCGCATAATCGACTCCCGAACCCAAGATTTGGTTGCGAGACCTTGTCTTTTCCTTTCCTTTCTCCAGGTTTACTTCGAGCGTTTCCTTTCCCTCCTTTGGGATAAATAACGCACGGTGGCGACTCTTCTGTCATTTCTTTCTCGCCGGTTGTTTTTTTCGCACCTCTGTAATTTTCGGGCTGCGACAGCTGGCGACTCTGCTGGGGATGCGGTTTCCCTAAGCGAGTCCCTCCTAGCTTTTGTAGGTTTCTTGTTTGTTGGGTGTTTATTCTTTTGTACAGTTATTTATTTTCAGCATTTACCTGCTTTACCTTATTGCATTCATGTACATATGTTTGTTGTATCTGTGGGTTCTGTGGGTTGTCTGTTTGTTGGGATGGGATATTTTGTGAGAAATAAGCCCACTACCCAGGCTTAAGTGTACACATAGGTGTTAGAGTGGATAGTCATGAGGCTTGCATGGCATGTTGCTATGATAAGTCGTTCATGAGACCCACATTCCAGACGAGGTTTCTGTTGGATATATTTTGTCCTATGGGTGTTCCATAATGACAGATATTCCTTTAGAAATCGTCGACTCTGGTGACCATTTCCCGAGAACTCAGTCGAGGCCTCTCCTCCGAGACGTGATTATGTTAGCTCTGGTGGGCGCATTCTCACTGCTCAATCCGAGGACCCCGAGACTGGGAACTTGCTTTAGGATATCCTGTTGAGGGGAGTCAGCAAAGGTCTTTTATCCCGTAATAATGCCAAACCTTCAGTGGTAAACGTATTATTCTCGACTGAAGGGCTGAAGCTGACAAACTTCTGTTCTTAGAACCTACCAGTGAGGGGAGGGTTTGATCTCTACAGATACGGTTTCTGCCAGTGGTGCTGTGATGGTGACTTTGGTTCAGCCAAATTTATGGACATTTATTTCTGGGACGCCGGAGTTCTGTCCGTGGTTTATCAATGGGTTCCGTTTATTTCGGATCCCCGGGTTGAATTTGAAAGTACCTGTTCAGAGGATCTGACTGTCATCCGTTCAGTGGATGTTCCTGTGATGATAGTGATGTAATCTCCAGTTCCGTTTATTTCGGAACTCCCCAAGTCGGATTTATGGTGACTTAGTCCCGATGACTGTGACTAGTTCAGAGAATGGGTCTTCAGATGACTTGGTAGCGCAGTGACTTGCATTCATGCATTTGCATCGCATTCATCTGCATTTAACTCGTGTCTATCCGTACTCAGGGTCCACTTTTTGATTAAGATTCTGGTTGAGAGATATCCAGATGTCGGAATGTTATTGATGAAAAATTATCTGTCTCTGTGAAACCAAAATCAAAGGAATATTCCTGGTACGGATAGACATTGCATGCGTGAGTCATACTAACCCATTTGCTGTTTTGAAGGTGTCAACCGGTGCGCATAGCTCTTCCATTCAGACATACAGTCAGACTCAACAAATCCAAGCTGATGGATCTTCCCAACGCCGACATCCTTGAACTGAAAGAGATGATGAGGGGATTGTTCAGTATTGTGCAAGGGCTTGCCTTGGGGCAGAAAGCCATGTCTGAGAGATTGGAAAGGATTGAGAGCTGGATGATCAAGGAGAAAGTTCAGGGAAAAGCTCTATCATCCGATGTAACAAATCCCTCTGGCTCGGTAGCAAAGAAACTCTCTGACAGTGGTCCGCTAAAAAAGGAGGTTGAGTCAAGTGGTGTGCCAGCAAAGAGAGAACGCAGTAAGGATCGTTATCATCCTTATGTTGTTGCTGTAACCACTCTTGTTGGTAACTCACCCGTACCCCCGCAACAACCACCACCTCAACAGAAGGCACCGAGAGCTAGGAGCCAGGTGAAGAAAAAGAAGGAGGATCGTCAGTTTGAGGAGCCACCTGTGACCTACACCCTTCTGTTCAGGAGATTGAGGGATTTGGGGTTAGTCCGGCCAAGGATTTTGATTCCCATAGCACAACAGAAGAGGCCTGCACACTATGATGAGAATGCTAGTTGTGAATTCCATTCTGAGGCACCCGGGCACAGTGTTGAGGGTTGTAGAGCTTTCAAGCATGTCGTACAGGATATGGTGGACTCCAAGACCATCAGCTTGGCCCAGATAATGAATGGGGATGTCAACCTGGTACCCAGGCAGGGTCCTGTAAAAGTGAAGATGGTGATAAAGGTCAAGAAAGGAATGGAGATGACTGAGGAAGATCAGCTAAAGGTTCCCCTGGCTGTGGTTCCAAAACCTCTGGTGCAGGA
This sequence comes from Lathyrus oleraceus, assembly GCF_024323335.1. Taxonomy (NCBI): domain Eukaryota; kingdom Viridiplantae; phylum Streptophyta; class Magnoliopsida; order Fabales; family Fabaceae; genus Lathyrus; species Lathyrus oleraceus. Next base: position 348,707,041 of record NC_066580.1, read on the forward strand.
TGGAGTCTTCCCTGTGGTTGATAATTGCTGTGCGGCCGTTGCCACAGAGGGGTGTGTATTGATGGGAGACACGACCCAGAAGATGAAAGAAGTAGAAACGGACATTGGAAAACTTGAAATACCCAGTCAAGCAATCGAAACCGTCCAGGTGGAGAGCGCTCTTGTTGTCGAGAAAGAGAAGAAGCTGTCCATTTCTTCTTATAAACAAGCTCTAGAGGTGGTGAAGAACCAAGAGGCCCGAGGTTGGGGCAGGATCATCGACATAGTGGTAAAGGCAGACATGTTCGGGATTGGTTATCCAGATCAAGAGTCGTCTAGACCAAACAGAGGACGTCGTCCACCGTACATCTTTGTCAGTGCAGGAATGTTGGATCCTGATCATGCTTGCTCAGTGAGTGAAGAGATTGACCGTGACCGCAAGCTCGAGCTGTGGATAAAGTCGTGCGTACTAGGCAACTGGAAGGTCTCCAAAAGCATCACTGTCGCTCATCCGGAAGTGTGGTATTTCTGTTTTAATTTTGTTTGCATGAAAGCCATACGTTTTGCCCAAAACGTACTGGTCCATTGTAAGGGCCATCTCATGTGTTTCATTTTGCAACGTTTTGCATCGGTAATAAATGGATGTTTTTGTGATTAAAAGCGGTGTTCCTTGTTTTTCCTTTTTTACAGTTTAAAAAAAATAAAAATGGCAATGTTTTTCGTTTTTCTTTTGAACTTGTCTCGTTCCAACCTCGAAAGTGATTACCCTCCTGATCTCATCGATAACAATTTGGTTACACCTTTATATGACTTCGACAATTCGATCTATCATGCCGAAGGAGAAGGCGAAGAAGATTGTGATTTGTTGGAATTAGCCGGGTCGTTGAAACCAGAGGAGAAGGTGATTCAACCGCATGAGGAGTGCTCAGAATTGTTGCTCCAAGCACCGCCGAGATCAGAAAGCGAATATTGAGGCCGCTTCAGAGGCAAGTCAAGAACAGGATGGTATATGTGCGCCTGGTTGTATCTAGATACACCAAGGTAGGATACCAATGTTGTGGAGGCACGAGTTACAATGGAGAAGACTGTCCTCCAGGGAAGTGGAAACTGGTGCTGAAAGATGAGAATGTGTGCGGACTGTCGAGACGTGAGCTGAGCTAATCTGAAAGATGAATTCCCGGTACGTCACAACGAGGTATTGGTTGATTATAATGCTCAGTTTATCTTCATGGATGGCTTCTTGGCCGAGACCAGATTGAACTGTTGCCAGATGATATGACGTAAACCATGTCCATCGCACAAGGGGCACCTTCTGGTTATAAGGTGATGTCGTTCAGTATCGAGAAGGCCGGTGCCAAGTATCAGAAGTCTAGGGTGACTTTGTTTCATGATATGATTCATCGTGAAAGCAAATGCCATGTTGATGACATGATGGCAGAGTCCCAAGCAGAAGAGGGGCATCCGGTGGATCAAGTTGCTTGACAGGTAGAGATGACTCATACTGTTGAGTTCGAATCAGTGCACTTATGGAGTGCTGTCCATCAAGCTACCGAGGCTTGTTGTGAACAGATAAGAGGAATCGAAGTCGATCCTGCTAAAAAAATAAAAAAATGAAAAAAAAATGCCTGAACCGAAAAAAGAAGAAAAAAATCAAATGGACAGGCGGGATGATGATTGCCAAGGGGCATTTGAAAAAAAAAGAGGATAAATTGCAGGAACTTCTGATTCCGATGTTTCCCAGGGGGATGATTGTTAATCTGGTACTTAACAGCCCTCAAAGGGTCTATAAGGTGCGTATTGGGTCAGCATGACTCGTCTGGTCGAAAAGAGTATGCAATTTACCTAAGCAAAAAGTTTATCGACTGTGAAACAATACACTCACTGTTCGAAAAAACTTGATGTACTTTGGCATAGGCTGCTCGCCGACTGAGACAGTGTATGCTGATTCATACCACTTTGTGGCTGTCCAAAATGGATCTGATCAGGTATGTGTTTGAGAAGCTAGCAGCAACCCATGGAAGGTTATCGACCAAGGAAGTCTGAAGTCCCTGATGAGGACATCTCGAGGTACTCGAATCGAAAGATTGAGAGTGACCGATCCCGGAGGAGGGGCCTGACCCCGAATCCGAACGGGTTTTGATGTCTGATGGGGAGAGTTTAAAGAGAGTGAGCTAGTGCTTCCCCGATAACATGTGAACGCACCAATGATAGTGGCTGAGTACGAAGTTGGTATCCTGAGTGTCGTACTTTGGTACGTGCATCTACTGGGGCAACGCCTTCCTCATGCGGTATGGGATGGAAGTGATATTGCCTGCTGGAGGCTAGATTTCATTGTGAAGAGTCCGGATGGATGAGAAGTTAGAAAAGGGCGAACGGATGAGGACTCGGTATAACGCATTGAGCCTGATTGAGAAAAGAGGCTGACAGTTACTTGTCATGGGGCAGTTGTACCCAGTAAATGAAGCGTGTTGTTGACCGAGAAGTGCGACCTCGTGGGTAGCATGGAAGAGATGTGGTGTTGAAAAGGATCCTTCCTCCTCAAGACGATCGTGGGGCAAGTGGATAAACAATTATGAATGTCCGTTCGTGGTCAAAAAGGGTTTTCTCTGACAGAGCCTTGTTGCTGACGACCACGGATGATGAGGATTTTCCATCCCCTGTAAATGCGGACGCAGTTAGAAGATACTTCGTGAAAAAAAAAGAGAGACCCGCTGGACAAAAAGAATAAAAGAGTCCAGGCAGAAAAAGGGCATCCCGATGAACCGAGAAAAAAGAGAAAAGGTTCGGGCAAAAGTTAGGGATAATAAAAGGAAAAAAACTGTACACCCGGCAAGTCGAAAACCCCACAAGGGCGACTTGGGCAAAAAAGGGTATCCCGGTGGACTGAAACCCGAAAAGGCGGTCCAGGCAAAAGAGGGATTGAAACGAACAACTGCGTCTGACATGATCGTTTGTGCTTGAGATATGACTTGGATAATCTCCGACAGAGATCGATCGGAAGCGTCTTGTTCAGAAGACAGAAAGCGCGAGGACATATGGGGCGTAACCAAGTTGGAACCCGATGAAATCATGGGTTCACATTGCCATTAGGATAGATTTTCTCCTTTTGTGCGCAATCACCTCTTTCCAGGGATTGCTTCCTGTGTGTTGCTCGGTTTTGAGCTATCTTTTTCAGTCAATAAAATGCGTGTTCAGTCAGATAATTTTGTTTTTGTCTTCATTACCGCTTTGATTGCAAAAACGTCCGTTTGTGTTGATAAGAATAGTTGCATTTTGAAACATAGAGGTCCCTTCCGATGCATGCTTATAAGATTGAAATCTGGAAACCTTATTCGGAAGGTTGAGCAACCAAGATGTTGAAATGTTGGCACGCCTGGGGCACGCTTTTATCTAACAATCTCTTGTGCAGGTGCTTTTAGATATCTTCATTCGTTGGCATGTAGTGGTATGAAACCTTTTGACAAAAGAGATCCCTGCAGAGCCCGACCAGGGGCAATGGATAGACAAACGGTGAAAAGCCCGTGACAGAGTTGTGACGGCGACCCTGGAGGATTAATCATCTTCAAAGTCTAAGGACTGGAAAGTTTGTATGAATCCCAGGAATTCGATCTTCGTGGGATGAATCAGAGGAGTCTAGGCGAGTCTGGGTGTTCTCAAAAGAGGAAAGCCGACACTGTGGATGGACGATGGATGCCGCTGTTCGGCGACTCGACAGGTGTTCCGTGTCCAATAAGCTATATTTCCCCAGTGGGTGTGAGAGGGTTACCTCCCTAACATATTTGAGATCAGTGTCTCCTCAGCAAGCCTAAAGGTTACTGCCTTCCCAGTAGGGTTTGTGTTGATGGTTTTCCCTCAGCGAGGTCCCCAAGCGGATCGGGTTCGGAGAAAATCATCCCCAGTAGAGATAAGAATGGGTTGCCTCCCCTAGCAGGGTAATCTCCAAGCAGTTCGGGTTCGATGGAGTGCATCCCCAGCAAGGTTTGTCTTTCCCCAGCAGGATGGAAGTTGACATGGTTATAGGATCCTCAGCACAGTTCCTGGAGTTCCCCGGTGTTGTCTCTGGAGGAGACGTGTGTTTATGCATTCATCATTTAGATAAGCATAGCATATTGCATCATTAGTGCATAGCATTTCCATGATCATGGGGCATTGTGTAAAACAAAAAACTCATGCATCAACATTGCAAACATACCCATTAGCCCTAGGCCGTGGTGACCAGCCGAGTTTGGGTTGTTGGAAAGAGTTTAGCATCGCGCCATCGGATTGGTTTCAGAATTGGGTTCATCAGCATGGTTGAGAGGTTGGTGCTTTCCCAACAAGTGACTCCTTAGTTGAGTGGGTATTCCCAGCAGTGTTACTCCTCGAAGTTGGCAGCATCTTGCAAGCATTGGTTCCATTCCTTTAGCAGAAGTGGGTGTGTCTGATCTCTCCATGTAGAGTCTACCCCTTAAGCAGAAAGTGTCTACCATTTCCTTCTGCGCTCCCCACTGAGTTATATCCTCGTGGATGACGGTTGTTTTTGTTCCCTCCCAAACGGGATGGGTTTTCCCTATTGAGTTCTTTCCTCACTAGGATGAGTCCTGTTTCAGTCTGCCTTTTTGGATCGATCCTAAATTGGCTTCCTGTTGGCTGTCTCCCGTGCTTCCCTGGGGCATAAATGAATAGTCGCTCGCTAACCGGCACTCATTCATCTCATCCTCAGCGGAATTTTTGGCTTCTACCAACGAACCGGTAGTTGTAAGTCCTATCTTTGTGGTTTTCTACCTACTAACTGGTAGTTGTAAAATCCCACTTTCATCCCTTGGTGGAGTTAACCCTGTGTGCTCATCCTATCGATGACTGGTTACTTTTCCTTGGTTTTCTGCCTACTAACCGGTAGATGTAATCCCCTCTTTGTGGTATTGATAGTCTTGTCCCCTTTGGATACTTGCCCTGATCAAGCAGTATTGTCCCCAATGGGTCTTCCCCTTTCTTTTGGGTATTTGCTCCGAGTTAGCAACTTTATCCTCTTTTGATTGGTCATCTTTTACATGCCTGGTCCTGGTACCCTAATGCCTTTCTTTTCGGTCGATTATTCATTTAATAACCTACAACCCGGTTATGGATAATCTTCCATGCGAGTGTATTATCTACATTTTGACGGCTACAGATAATATATCTCATGCACTCTTTGGTCAATCTTTCGATTGTTATCCCCAGCATGGGTCTTTGGCATGCGTGTCGGCTCACGTATCACTGTTTTGTTATCTTCGCCGATGCTGATAGACATGAAGTTTTTTCCGGTATCCAGACCGAAGTGGCATTCAGGCCAGTTTCCGGTATCCAGACCGAAGTGGCATTCAGGCCAGTTTCCGGTATCCAGACCGAAATGGCATTCAGGCCAACTTTCCGGTGTTCAGACCGAGGCGGTATTCAGACCGAAGTGGCATTCAGGCCAGTTTCCGGTATCCAGACCGAAATGGCATTCAGGCCAATTTTCCGGTGTTCAGACCGAGGCGGTATTCAGACCGAAGTGGCGTTCAGGCCAATTTTCGATTTTCAGATCGAAGAAGTTTCCGACGATCAGGTCGAAGTACTTGTGGCATTCAGGCCAGTTTCCGGTATTCAGACCGAAGTGGCATTCAGACCAGTTTTTTTCGGTATCCAGACCGAAGTGGCATTCAGGCCAGTTGCCGGTATCCAGACCGAAGTGGCATTCAAGCCAGTTTTTTCCGGTATCCAGACCGAAGTGGCATTCAGGCCAGTTTCCGGTATCCAGACCGAAGTGGCATTCAGGCCAGTAGTTTCCGGTATCCAGGCCGAAGTGGCATTCAGGCCAGTTTCCGATATTCAGATCGAAGAAGTTTCCGACGATCAGGTCGATGTACTCATGGCATTCAGACCAATTTTCCGGTGTTCAGACCGAGGTGGTATTCAGACCGAAGTGGCGTTCAGGCCAATTTCCGATTTTCAGATCGAAGAAGTTTCCGACGATCAGGTCGATGTACTTATGGCATTCAGGCCAATTTTCCGGTGTTCAAACCGAGGCGGTATTCAGACCGAAGTGGCGTTCAGGCCAATTTCCGATTTTCAGATCGAAGAAGTTTCCGACGATCAGGTCGATGTACTTATGGCATTCAGGCCAATTTTCCGGTATTCAGACCGAAGTGGCGTTCAGGCCAATTTCCGATTTTCAGATCGAAGAAGTTTCCGACGATCAGGTCGATGTACTTATGGCATTCAGGCCAATTTTCCGGTATTCAGACCGAAGTGGCGTTCAGGCCAATTTCCGATTTTCAGATCGAAGAAGTTTCCGACGATCAGGTCGATGTACTTATGGCATTCAGGCCAATTTTCCGGTGTTCAGACTGAGGCGGTATCCAGACCGAATGTGGCGTCCAGGCCAATTTCCGATGTTTCAGATCGACATCAAATCTCTCATATTCCGAGGCTCAGTATTCAGACTGACGAGCGGCGCTCAGGCCATGGTTATCCCTGTGTTACCATTTATTTTGGTATCCAGGTCGACGTTTCTGTTTCGGTATTCAGGCCTATTTCTTTTTTCGTTCCAGACGGATTTTTCTTTCAAGACTGTTTCTTCGCCGATCCTGACGGGCGTTGTTAATTATTTTCCCAGCAGAGTGCAAATTTCTACGGTTCTTAGTATTCAATCCCTGTTTACCCTGAAAGTCTGACAGCCGTTGCTCTCATCCGTTCAGGTTCCCAACTGATTGAATAGGGGCAGCTGTAGCACCTCAAATTTGCACCTACCCTTTGTACATACATTCTCATATTAGGTCATAACATTAACATAGTCCACTGCATAACATTGCATTGTCCCTTTTGCCCAAGTGCAAGCCATTCAGAAGAATTAGGTCAAACTGGTCAGGAGATCAGTCAATCAAGCAAGTCAGTGCATTTTCCTTTGAGGCAAGGCCCTAGGGTTGGTCCAACATGTTCACATGACCTAGGGGTCCTTTTGAAGTGTTTTGGTCAAAGATTGGGTGCCCAGAAGTCATCAGTCATGGCTCAGTTCACCAGAAACCCTAAAAAGTCAACCATGGTCAACTGTGGTCAACTGTGCCTGATTTTATGGATTTCAAGGTGGGAAATGGTTTGAAGGGGTTCATTCATGTCCATATAGGCCTCATATAACATGTCAAACATCATCATGGAAGAATTTGAAGTCAAACAAGAAATTTCCAAAAATAGAAAGTTGACCTGTAATTGGAATTTGCCAAAAATGGAAAGTCTTGATCCTCAAAATTACATCATGATACAAGCTTCAAATGAATTTTTGTCCAACATGAAAGTTGAAGATCTTGTTCTCCCATTTTCAAAAAGTCCAAGAACACTCAATTCCCATGAATGGTTGGCAAGTTATGATCAAATCATTCTCAAACATTTTGAACTTCAAAGTGGCAAATCTTCCAAACCATTTGGCCAAATTGGGTGGGGTTTTTTGCTACAAGTCACATTTGATGCCCTCTTTCCAAATATGTCATCACAATTTACCAAAAACTCACCAATCAAAATGGCACTTTTTGAAGTGACTTGAATTATTTCAAGTGAGGTGAAAAAGTGATTTTACAATTTAAGCCTTTCCAATATATTTTGCCAATTGAAATTGCTAAGAAATCATATTTGGAGTGTGTACAAGGCCCACTTTCGCAGCTGTAACCACAGACTTTGCCATTTGAGTGAAAATTGACAAATTAACCAAAACACCTCCAATTACAAAAATCCAATTACCACATAACTAACCAAGCTTAAGGACACTAAAACACAATATATATTCTTCATTTTCTGCAGAAGAAACCCTAGCAGCCACTATTCACAAACAGAAAACCTTTTTTCTCTCAAAGATCCATCTTCTTCATTTGGCATTTTTTCTAAAAAATTCCAAGGCACACGAACTGGATTCAATTGTTCCATGATATACCAACTATTTGGGACCATTTGCTAGCCTCGAATCTCAACGGTGAAGCCACTTTCATGGACTGTTTTGCTAAGCTCCTTCCAATGGCAGATCTCGATTTGAACAAAACCAAAGGTTGCTGAGCTAAAATCACTCCTCCATTCATCTTTTGGAAGTTGTTAGAATATCTGTTTCAACAATTTACTACCAAATCATCACTGTTTCATCATTTTCTTCAAGATCAAGTAAGAATTCGATTTTCACTATTTGCAAAACCATGCTATGCTTTGTATAGATCCTTTCTTGCTGGTCATTATGAGCTTTGAGTTGATGAAAATGGTTGAGTATTTACAAAGATATGCTGAAATGAAACTTGGTGTTCTAAGATGTTTTTGCTTGATTCATGATGTTTAGCTTGATTTAATGTAAATGGTGGTTGGATTTGTGTTGTTCATGCTCAGATGTGTCGACTGGTGTATTTAATTTCTTTTTCTGGGCAAGAATTTTTTCCACGATTTTGGGGATGAAGATGAATGCATGTACTGTTCATAAACCCTAACGCCATGCCCAGTTTCTGTTTTGCCCGTGTTTTGATTTTCATGCTGCATGGTATCACTGTTCCATCACGCCTTGGCCAATCAGAAGGCAGCGTTCTTCTGTCCCATACGCTGCGTTTTATTTTAAGTTCCACTTAATTGCAAAAATGCCATTCCGTGCCATCTTGTCTCATTAAGTCATGTTATTATTTCAATTATTATTTCATTTTGTGACCAAACTTGCAAAATTCATAACACATTCATCTTTGATCCAAAATTAATGAGACTTTTTGCAAATTGTTCCTCACAATCTCTAGTTATTTGTCATGATTTTTCCAGAATTTTTGGATGAATGGATTTTTAATTGTGCTAGGGTTTGTGACATGTGCTCATTTCATGTATACTTTGCCAAATCAATTGTGAAATGATGATGCTTTATCCAATGCCTTTGAAATTTTTCGTACTTAAACTAGACACATTCATGGTGATTTTGGTGTAGAGTTTGTGAATTTATCATTGCTGGTTTGGGAGTTATGATTTTTTGAATTAGGGTGTGACAATTTGTGTCACACCATTGATGTCCAATTTCATGATTTTATTTACCTTGCCTAATGAACTCAATTTGGTCTGATTTTTTGCATGAACATACTTGTGGATGTCTAGTATACATGTGATTTTTTGTGGAATTATTGATGGCATTTCTCATTTGTTTGAGATTTTTCTCCCCTGTTTGCCCAAAATGTTGACTTTTGTGACACTTGATGCCATTTGTTTTGTGAAATTCTCATACATTATTGGATGGACATGAAATTTGACATGTGGTTAGTAGACATCTTAAGGTTTATCATGGTGTTAGTCCCATTCATTTATCATTTGCTATCACTGATTTATGATTTATTGAAGTTGATGTATGTTTGGTTGACTTCTTCGAGCATGTATGAACTTGCCCTGCCTTTCTGATTTTCATTTCCCTACCTCCCATGATCCAATTGAGCTGAAATTTGGTATGCTTACCATGATATGGATTATGTTTGATCATGACTTATTTGATGATTTTTTGGAATGTTTATGATTGGTTTTGAATTGAGTCTTGCTGTTGACTTCTATGAGCTTCCATATGCCATGTCTTGACCTAATTTGCTTATGAAATCATGATGATGAATGATATGATTATGGAACCAATTGAGTTTGCTTCTTGATTGTTTAAATATGATTTTGATTGGATTTCACTTGCTGTTTTGACTTTCTCATCCCCTTTTGACCCTAGGCTTGTCCTAGTGGTCCTGTTACTCATGTTTGAGTTCATTTTTCAGGATAAGAAGCAGTTGCCTTAGAGAGATCAATACAAATTGATTGATGCTTGATTGATTATCATGACTAACTTGTTTGTTTTGTAGGTTGCTTGGCTCACATGCTTTGATCCTTGTGCATTGCACAATTAACTGATTGTGTAGATTGTTGATCCTTATCTCATTTTGCTTTGACTTTGACTTGTATACTGATGTTGTCTGACTGGTTTCAGGTACCTTTAGTTGCTTTTAGTTCCTTGTGAACTTTGCTTTGCTTTGATTGAATAGCAATTTGCATTGAGGTATAACTTCTTATCTTCATGTAGTCTGGAAGACCTGGCCTGTTACTTGGCCAAGCAACTGTCTGAAGTCCTCCTTAAGAGGCAATGTTTGTGACTGTTTACATTTGTCCTTGTATAGAGTCAGAGACCTCCTAAGTGAAAAGGCAATTGGCAGAACCCAAGGGATATGCAACCTATCCCCTGCTATTCTGTGTGTCATCTGCTTTGCTCACACCACTGTGTTGATGCATTACAGATACAAACCCAAGATCTTGTACAATTGTACAGTTGAGTCAGTTTCAAATGTGTAGAAGGGTTCCCACTTTCTGAACCCACACATTCTTGTCTTAAGCTCTCCCAGGCCAGGGATAAGAGCTGTGAAGTCTCATCTTCACTCACCTTTCATCTGCTTCACCTTAGCCCCTCAATGGCAAGGTTAAGAGCTAACACTACCCAGTTACAGTGGTTTGTTTGTTGAGGTTGATATGACCCCTCGACTAAAACCTAACCTTGATTGAGCCCATTGCTTGCATATAGTGTGTGCTACTTGTGCTTGTGTGTTTGCTTTAGCTTGCTTCCTGTGCAAGTTAGGTTTAGTTTAGCTTGCTTCCTGTGCAAGTTAGGTTTGGTGTGGCTTGCTTCCTGTGCAAGTCATGTTTAGGATAGGCTTGCTTCCTGTGCAAGTTAGCTAGAAACCTTAACTTAGGGATGATTTTGCATGATAACATCTAGGCTCGAGTCGTAGTCTCCCTAGTTGTGTCTCCCTCTGTTATCTGGTTAGGCTAGTCCTGTATCCCTATGTAGGGGAACTACGTCGCCCTGATTCTCATACCAGATGAGGTACGTAGGCAGGAGATCGTGCGAGATCTCTCCGGGCACCCTTTTCTCTCTTTTTGTGTGTGTGCTTGACAGTTATAGGCTCGAGTTCCCGACTCCCTATTAACTTGTTTGGTTGTTGTGTGCTTGGAAGCTGATGTAAGTCCATCGAGTGGCATTCGGGTTCCAGTGTGCGTGTGTTTTGGTTCGGATGCCGATGTAAGTCCAGTGATTGGCGTTCGGGCTCCACGTTTGCCTTTTTGTGTGTGTTTTGGTTCGGATGCTGATGTAAGTCCAGTGATTGGCACTCAGGCTCCATGTTTGCCTGCTTGTGTGTTTGTTTGTTTGGCGTGCGTGTAGCCGAACTACGGCAACTCTGATTCTCATGTTCAGATGAGATACGTAGGCACAAGATGCGATGTCTTGCCGAGTTCCTTGTTAACTAACAACTAACCCTTGTTTGCTTTCACCCTCGTTGCGATTCTTTTCTCTCGCCCTCGTTGCGATTGAAACCTTTCCCTTTCTCTTGCCCTAGTTGCAATCGAGACCTTTGTTCCCGTAGTTAGCTGAACTACGTTTTGCTCTGATTCTCATTCTAGATGAGATACGTAGGCATAAGACGCGATGTCTTAGCGAGCACACGTCTCCTTCACCCATAGGTAGCCGAGCTACGAAGACTTTGATTCTCATATTCAGATGAGATACGTATGTAGTGGATGCGACATCCGTGCGAGTCATTTTCTTTTGACCTTTTCTTTTAGTAAATAGTACATTAGATAAACACACACCCTTTAGACAAGAAACAAACAAGAGTGGATCCCGTAGAGTACTACGGATGCGTAGGGGTGCTAATACCTTCCCTTCGCATAATCGACTCCCGAACCCAAGATTTGGTTGCGAGACCTTGTCTTTTCCTTTCCTTTCTCCAGGTTTACTTCGAGCGTTTCCTTTCCCTCCTTTGGGATAAATAACGCACGGTGGAGACTCTTCTGTCATTTCTTTCTCGCCGGTTGTTTTTTTCGCACCTCTGTATTTTTCGGGTTGCGACAGCAACCTCCTGATTAGAGTCAACCGTTTGAGGTTATGTGCGATGCCAATGACTATGTTGTTGATTCTATCTTAGGACAACCTAAAGATAAGAAATTACATGTCATATATTATGCAAACATAACTTTAGACGCTGCTCAAATGAATTATGCAACAACTAAAAAGAACTATTAGTCGTATTTTTCACGATCGATAAATTTCCTTCTTACTTGGTAGGAGCAAAAATTATCATCTACACGGACCACATGGATTGATGCGACTCCAAGAGGATGTGTAGATGATAATTTTTGCTCCTACCAAGTAATGAAGGAAATCAGGAAGAAATTAATTAATGGGACTCCAAGAGGATGTGTTGCTTGTGAAAAGAAAACTTAATTTAGTAGCCAATAAGAATCAAACACACAACCTTCTGATCAACAGTCAAACACATTACCATTACACCACAGACCCTTCATGTTAATTTGTTTCATCATATATTTAATATACCGTGTATAATTACAGTAAATTAATAAATTACTTAAACTTAGTTGAAATGTTTTTCACTCAGTTTTAAAATAATGTATAATTACACTAGATTAATTTGTTTCATCTCTATATATTTGTATTAATTATTTTCACTTAGAACTTTTATACTTATTTTAAAATTTTAAATTAACTAAATATATATTTAATTTTATTTTATCATTGTTTTAAAATATATAAGTTAAGAATATTATTTAATATTTGCATTTTAATATTATTTAATATTATTTAACATCTTTGTTACACTCACATTACCATGTATACGATTTATGACATAAATTTTAAAATAATAGGAAGACAAATGAAATTTTGGTCAATTAAATAATAGGAAGACAAATGAAATAAAAAAAATTGTCCCCCTTCTAATTTTGGTCAATTAAAAAAAAATCAAATAAAATATTCTTAGTTGAATTTTTTTTTCTTATTCTATTTTTAATAAATTGAAAACTTCATTTTGATTTATGTTAATAATTTTTTTTTAATAAGACTTTTAACCTATCATTATCTCCCCCTTCTCATCTACCAATTAAATATATGATGAAACAAATTAACATGAAGGATCTGTGGTGCAATGGTAACGTATTTGATATACCGTGATTATGATTACTGTAATTAAGGAAATCAGGAAGAAACTACTACAACAATAATGACCTTCTACCACCAGGTCTCACCTTATCGAAAAGATAAACCGAAAGAATTTGTGAACCTATGCTATCGCGATAGAGTAAACGAATCTCCGACGCGAATTTGAAATTTGTCCTTATGATCGCGAAAAGTCATACCACTTTAGAAGGCTCAAGTTGTAGTGGAAGCTTGACCGATGCAAATGTTACTCGAGAAGAAGATGAAGGTAGATTCTCAGCATGCAAGCTGATGGGGAATGAGAAGGGAAAATCTCATGCATCTATAGAATTCGTCGACCTTCTATGAAGGAAGGCATTTCTTCCGAATTTGTTTCTACTATATATGGCAAGTAAATAGTACTCAGGTTCTCTAGGAGAAGCACACCCGGAAAGGAACAGTGAAATAACCACTAGTTAAATCGAACTATCAATACAATGTGTCAACAATAAGATGAAGATATATATTCCATTGGATCAAAAAGGAAACCAAATCCACTTCGACATCTGAAAGAGGTATAAATCTAAAGAAATTTTGGATCATGGTTTCAAGAAAATCCTAGATACGAAAACCTTTTGAAGTTGAACACAACAGTTTAATATGGAAAGAGAATGTCCATCATGAAATAAATATTGTCGCCCTACCGACCCCGAGACCAAGCCTCTAAATTCCTCTAGAGTGAGCTTCATCAAAGGGAAAAACAAAGTCAAGCCGACTACTGAAAGATCACACACAAACACCCGATGTCGATTGTCGAAAGAATGCATGTAAATCCTTAATTAATTTCTTCCTGATTTCCTTCATGTTAATTTAATATATAGAGATGTTAGTTTAGTTGTCAAGTCCCTTACATAAAATAAAAAATCATATTAAAATCCATCACGTCAATGAGTTTGTCACTAAATATATCACTGTACATAATAGCTTATTTAGAATTGGTCTTTAACTTTGTCACTAATTATGTTTCATCCATTATTTTATTTAATGTTTATTTTTATAAAATTAAAATATTCTTTTATACAATACTTTTTTTATTAAATAATTCTTTTTATAAAATAAAAAATATATATTTAATTTAATTTTATTATAATCAATTTTAAATAAACATAAATATTTTAACTATCTACATTCATATTTGATATGTCGAATGGATATTATCTATAGTTTATATTTAATGTTATAATATAAAATTGCGATTATACTCTTAAGAAATTAAAATGAAAATATTAAATAATATTCTTAACTTATATATTTTAAAACAATGATAAAATAAAATAAAATATATATTTAGTTAATTTAAAATTTTAAAATAGGTATAAAAGTTCTAAGTGAAAATAATTAATACAAATATATAGAGATGAAACAAATTAATCTACTGTAATTATATATTATTTTAAAACTAAGTGAAAAAAATTTCAACTAAGTTTAAGTAATTTATTAATCTACTGTAATTAACATGAAGGGTTTGTGGTGCAATGGTAATATGTTTGACTGCTGATCAGAAGGTTGTGTGTTTGATTCTTGTTGGCTCTGCTAAATTAAGTTTTCTTTTCATAAGCAACACACGCGCCTTCTCTTGGAGGGCCATGCAGGCGCCACACATACTGGCGCCTCTTCATTTATTTTTTTGGGTGCGTCAACTGCCTCGGCGGTTATTTTCGTATTTAATTTGATAATGTTGGTTATTTTGGAAAAAAATTCCACAATTCACCTCCTCTCTAGTGTTTGGAGTCAAATGTCAACATTTAAGACAACAAAGAGATCTAATTGATATCATTTTTTTAAAATCTAAAATATAGATCAGTTGGTCAAAAAAATATTTTGATATTCTTGTAATTTGTTTGATTATAGTGAAAATATAGTTGTATGAGAAGATTGGAGGTAGTCCTAAGTTAAAAAGGTGAGTCAGATTAAACTATGTGTGTTTAATCTCTCTTATATTATCTCCTTATTATTCAACCCTTATGATTGATATGAGTTTCATTTGAAACAAACCAAAATATTTAAATCAGTCTGCTTTAGTCTCCTCCTTAAAAAAAAAATAGTACCTAGATGATGAAGATTAATGAACTAGAACAAAAGCACACAAATCCATCCTACCATAATATATCAAGATCAAACTTATTCACGAATTCAAAACATATAACAAAATTGATTGTCAAACATGGAACATCATAGTTGCTGACTACGACAAAGGGTCATAATACAAACAATGGCAAATTCAAAAAAACAGAATGATGAAACAGAGAGGATCAAATATTCTCATATTACTTTAATAAAAATATCAAAATAATAACTATCAATTCACAACTATTTTAAAATTTAAAATTTAAAATTAATTTTTCCTTCATAGTACCAAAAAAGATTTCTAAATTTTGTTATTTTTTATAAAATCATCTATTGTTTTCCTATATATTTATTACTATTTATGATCTCATTCTATTTTTGTACTCTTTATTTACAACTCTCCGGTTTTTATTATAAGATTTTTTTTTAATTTGGTCATTATTATAAATAAAAATTATTAATTTTTAAATTAATTAATATTTGTATTATTAGTATACTTTTCTTTTAATTTAAAAATATTAAATATTGGTAGTTTATCTATCAAATATGATTAATAATATTATAGTAAATTTTATTTTAATTGTACAAGAAATTAAAGAAAAAGTAATCATACTTAAATAATTATTTTTATTTATAGTTACGAGTGTATGGATATATAATTAAGGGGATAATAAATAAAACAATAAATCCTCTACTACTACACACGGAACAATCAACCAGAATTCCAAGCAAATGATAAACTATATCGACAATGGTCCAGCCTTCATAATTCTGGTCCAAATTATCAAGACAAATACTGGATGGACCACTTAGGTTTTCTAAGTACTTAGACAACACAACGACAGAGTGAGGAAAGGGAAAGCTACTTATGTAGATAAGGTTCATAATAACTAGTAAATTTAGTTCATATGTTAGATTGTAAGGGAAAACGACTTAACCAATTTTATTTCAACAAAAAGAAAACCTAATTTCAAATATTTCTAACTAATTTTGATACATCAATTACTATATCTTATAATATATGTACCACCAACACTCTTTAAAAATGAATAATCAATTTGATTTATACTAAGTCGAGATAAAGTTAAACTTTACATGGTCCCATATTGGATAGGTTAAAGTAGATAAGGATATTATAAGGAGAATCACTTGTTCTTGATTTAATCTAAATATCCTAGACATGGATTAGGACTATGTGTTGTCACAACCTTGTAAGTTGTAATCGGACGTATTTAGTTGTTTTAAAGTTGTTTGATTAAAATCGATTGGTATCCAAATTTTATATTTGATACATGATATTTTAAGAAATAAATCAATAATTTAATGAAATTGATAGAACAACTTTAAGATAGATGAATGCATATAGTGTTAACATGGTTGACTGCATGCATGCAGTGTGATTTCATTTTATCTAAATCTTAAAGATACACATGTAATATAAAAAATTGACCATGTTTTGTACAAGCTCGTTATTTTAATGTTTTTTCTCTTGGCTGTACAAGCTCCCCGCAATGCTCTTGGAAGCAAGGTGTGCAAAGAGGAATATGGATGAGGGTCATCTAAGATGGTCCAAGAGACGTTGCAAAAGAAATATTTTATAAATTTGATTAAAAAAATAAATAAATAATATATTAAATGAAATAAACATTACCAAAAAAAAATTAAAATAGTTGTAATAAGAAAAGAAATTAAAGTTGAAATTGTTTGGATCCTTGTAGATGGTCGTCAATTTTACATTGACAAGTTACTCATTGTTATACACCTCTCCAAAATACTCTTTTGTCGTCGGTATTTTGATGGAGACTTTATATTTTTTACCAATGCTAGATATAAATAATATATTAAATGTATCAAATAAAAAGGAAGTTCTTCTTAGCCACCGCCAAGAACAATTGTTATTTTGTTGCAGTGCATATCATAGGAAGGTTGTTATAGTGTTATATTTGTAAAGGACCTGTCTAGGGCGATGAATTGAGGACATTTTAGAAAAGGCGACGAGAATATGCCGCCCTAGGGAAGGTATCGTCTCACCCCTGGGTTTTTCTATTGCTCAGTCATGGAAAATATGGGATTAGACATTTTCTTGGACTGAGAGAAGGCAGGGTCCTCAGCTGACAAACGTACCCCTTGAAAATTTGGATTCAATTGTTCATCATTGATTAGGTAGACTATGACCCTTCAAAGATAACCATATGCCCAAAAGCCTTTATAAATACCTATCCCCAAAGGGAGAAGACGTGGATCATAATTTATATTGATCATTATCCATCGCATGCTTACAATAAGCACATAATCCATCAACAGAGTCTCTCACCTCACGTGAGTAGGATTCCTAAAACCACCACAAAATACCATAATACATGGCTTCTCACCATCGTGGGCCGTCCCTCATCACCATACAATTCTCATAAACCTACTAAGGCCTCTGAGTCTCAATGCCCTTGTAATGTAGAAAGATTTTTTAAGCCATCCGAGTTTGTTTTAGGGCCAAAAATAGAATTTTAATATTTTCCACAAATTTCTATTTATTTCTTTTTTGTATTAAAAGCACATTAGGGTTTCTTTTTTCTATTTTATTTCTGTTTTCGATTAAAAGCTCATTAGGGTTTCTTTTTTTTTTGTATTTAAACTAGGGGTGTACGCGGGTTGGGTTGGATCGAGTTTGACCTAACTCATTCAAAATTCAATGGGTTGGGTCCATCGTCTAACCCGCAATTTCATTGTCAAAACCGACCAGAACCGACCCGTTCATTAATGGGTTAGGTTCGCGGGCTGTGTTTCAAATAAAAAATATACTTTTTATGATTCTTTTTGTCGGTTTTAAAAAATATATATAACACAGTTCAATACAATCATACTCATTTATAACACTCAAATTCAATGAAACATATCATATAGTATTTAATAAAATCCATCAACTCGACAGAACACTTTATAATAGTATAAAACTCAACAAGACACGTTATTTCCATAAAATACATAAGATGGAAATGATACAAAAGAAAATAAGAAAGAATATTTAATCTTAAAATTACGTAAACTCATTGGTCTAGTAGTATTATTGGTGGAGAACAATTTTTTTATAGAAAAATTATGGTTATTAGTGAGATATTAATTTTATATTTTATTTAAAATAATAAAAAAATGAGAAATTACTAAAGACAAATCAATGGGTTGGGTAAACAGGTCCGCGGGTTGCAAAAGTCAAACCCGATACCCGAATCGAAACTATATGGGTTATTATGGATTGGATTGGGTATACCCGTAAATGAATGTGTTCGGGTAATTTATGGGTTGGGTTGGTTTGGGTCAGCGGGTTCGTGGGTCGACCCTCACCCATGAACACCCCTATTTTAAACACTCTTGGGAGTGGCTGTCATGATCATCTTTGATTTAATAAAATTCAATATTTTATTTATCTGGTGGATTTCATAGTTTATCTGACAGGTTTTGCGCTTGCAATCCTGTGTTCTCATTCTAGGTTTAGTGCTTGCTAGTCCCTATTTTTACGATTGCATTAAGTGGCATCAAAACATGTTTTCTCCTACTTCTTTTTGTAACTTGATCAACCATGGGAGATCAACTGATTACCAGAGTAGGTCTTAAGGGAATTAGCGTAACTTTTACCGTGACTCTAACTGCTTTGATTGAACAGATGTCGAATTTAGAAAATTAGGTGAAGAACACCAACAACAAAGGGAATTAGCGAAGAGATTGTGGAGGAGAACATTTTAGGGTTCTGCGGGGTGGAAACAATCATCAAGTTTTCATTGTTGAAAATTCGAGTTCTGAAGAAGAAGAACCCTACGAGGAAGAGGTAATTGATCATGTATATCAAAATAACCATGATTATCGAGTGAATGTTAATGTTCCATTATTCTATGGAACGATGAAAGTGTATGAGTTTCTAGATTGGCAGATCGACGTCGACGGGTTCTTCGATGTTACAGGCGTCTCTGAGAACAAGCAAGTTAAAATCGTACCGATCAAGATGAAGAGTACTACTAATGTCTAATGGGATAAAATTGTTGTTCAGAGGCATAGGCAAAGGAATGAGCCAATCATAACTTGGCGAAGAATGAAACAATTGATGTTGGAGCGGTTTTTACCAGAGGATTATGAACAAATTCTTTATAAGATGTATATTAAGTGTGTTTAGGGAAAGAGAACTGTGACTGAATACACCGTGATTTCCTGCATTTTTCTGAGCATAATGAATTTGGAGAATTAGAGAGTCAAAAAGTGGACCGATACATCAATTTCCTAAAGGGATCCTTGCATGAGAAGATGGGTTTACAGACTGTATGGGTCGTATGTGAGGCATCCAATCTAGTTTTCAAGGCAGAACTGATGGAGAAATCCCATCAAAATTTCTCATCTTTTACGTATTCGGCCCAAAATAACTTTGAATCAGTAGGCAGCAAGGAAAATAGTGCAACAACCAAAGATTTCAACCCTGGGAATAAACGAAATAGCAGCCCTAGTGGTGTCAAACACGGTAAACCATCATTCCAGAGGCAGAACAATACATATGTTAAAGCCACTAGAGTCAGGTGTTATCATTGTAATGGAATAGTTCAGAGATTAAATGTTTGTCCAATAAGGAGATTTATTATTGTTGCAAAAGAAAGGGAAGAGAAAGAGGAAAGAAAATGACATGTAGTTGAGAGGGATGAATATGCATGGGTTGAGTTTGCAGCGGAAGAATTTGATGAAAGGGTAAATTTTATGTTTTAGAGAATTTTACTAGCATTCAAAGATTAAGGGAAAAACAATAATTTGTTTAGAATACATTGTTCTATCAAGAACAAGGTGTGTAATCTGATTGCGGATAGTGGGGGCACGAAGAATCTGGAGTCGTAGAAATTGGTATATTATTTGAAGTTGTCCAAAAAACCCCATGTGAAACCATACACCATCGGTTGGGTCTGCAAAGGCTCCCAAGTTCGAGTAACACTTGCTTGCAGAGTTCTTATCTCAATCGAAAAACATTACAGAGAAGAAGTACTTTATGATATTCTTGATATGGATGTGTCATACCCTAAAATTTTCCCTACCCTTTTCATTTTTCATCTGACTTTTAGTATTTAATTCATCTACATTCTCCTAGGCATTTAGGTCATTACTTTCATTCCATTTTTTAAACAAATATCATTTATTCAAAGGTTTTATGATTGGATTCTTGTTGATTGGCTTGGCAAGTCTCATGGGATAAGGTTTTCTTCCATGGCATATATGGAGATTAAACTTTGGGCTCGCATTTCATATTAACTTGGTTTGTTCACTTCTTGAAACCCTATATCCTTGGTACAATCTTTGGTCATGATTTAATTGCATCATGGTATGGTTGATCTTGAAAGTTTTATTTGGGTTATCATTTTCACAGGAAGACTTGGTGATTGCTAATTTATTATTGGTTGATTCATGGCATGCATTCAATACAAAGTTCAAGTTCAAGAGTTTGAATGTTCAAAACTCAAATATCAGGATTAGGATGGAAATGCATGCTTACTTGGAAAATAAGTTAAAATTAATTTCAAAAAGCTATTTCTTATTACAAATCATCAAGTTTACATTTCAACCATCCATTTCAAGTCCATGCAAAATTACACCAAGAAAACCCTAATTCTGACCTAGGTTGACTTTTTGGTCAAATAGTTGACCAAAGTCAACTATCTATATTGAATCCTAATTTTCATTGTTCTCTATTCCTAATCCATGCCCTTTTGTCCAAAATCCTCCATAGATCTCCAAGTCATCAAGGTATCTTCATGAAAGCCCATTGATTCATGCGTTGCCAAATTTACATGCCATGCCAAGGTTACTCCATTTCATGCACATCAGCTCTACACACACACACAAATATAAGTAATTACACATGATGCACACAACAAGTTTCAACATATTTTCACAACATTACACCACAATCAATTTTTATATATGCTAACATGAAGTTTGACAAACAATTATATACCAATGCAACACCTATAAACCATTATCATTAACACCATTCAAGCTATGACAGTCCAATCATAAACCAAGAAGCCCATAAGTCTTCATTGACATCCATTTCCTAAACCGAGTTTTGAATTACTACTAACATAATAGTTAATGCATTCACACTAACTCAATCATGGCATGCTCATAACAGTAGCACTCATACATTTGGATATACAAAATACCATTTCATTTTTAGTTTAGTGCCATAATAATTGGACTTCAATCAACTAACTACTCTTTTTTTTACGAATGTCATTCAGTTCAGACCAAAATTTGATAATTATTCCATTTCATTAACACTAACAATTAATTGACTCTTTTTTTAACCTACAAATAAAATTAATGCTAACTGAATCTAAAAAGAAGTAAGTTCTAACAAGTATAACTTCATCCAATCTCAATCTTTTGATAGTTTATTTTCCACCAATTTCATCTCTTTAACTAATTGCATCCTTTAGCAGTACATCAGGAGCAAGGATTCAAGTTAACCTAATGCTTTTTTTCACATTGTAAGATCCTAATTTTGACCCTAAGATCCCTCATGGCATCATATCATTGCTCATTGCATTGCCTCAAGGATCATAGCATCTTGGCTCCTTAACCCTAGGGTTGGGACTTGTGTGAGTTGGTTTGAGACCACCAAGCATGCTTGAATTGTATATTATTGCTTTTCTTATTTTGTTTACTAACCAAAAGCATAAAAATATGTCACTAACATCTTTTGTTTTGAAGCATAAGCAGTCATGTGATCCAAGGCTCCTAGGAGGCCCCTATGCCCATTGAAGTGGCCAAATGAAGATGAAAGAAAACATGACAATGGTTCACAAAGCTCTCAATAATCATATATGTCTCCCAAGTATCTCAATTTGTCAATTTGATCAAGATAAACCAAGGGGCTTGAGGCTTGTTTCCCAAGGAAACCCTAATTCATCTGTGCATTGACTGTGCCTTGCTCATGAAGCAACCTCAACCTATGATCAAATTCAATCAAGGGAAGTTATTTAATACATCATTTTATGCATATATGATCTTATGTGATTATCCTCAACCATTTATTCATCAAGATTTGAAGTTTGGACTTGAGAAGTTGACCAGTCAAATCATCTGACCAATTTGAAATCCACTGAGACCTAACTTTTGATGTGTTTCCTTGATGTTCTTATTAGCAGCTTCAACAACCTCATTCATCTTGGGTCTATAAGGAGAAGAATTATGATGTGCAATCTTGAACTCGCTACACAGCTCTTTCATCATCTTGTTGTTCAAGTTAGATCCATTATCAGTAATGATCTTGTCTGGCACACCATAACGGCATATGAGTTGATTCTTGATGAACTTCACAACCACCTTCCTGGTCACGCTTGCATACGATGTCGCTTCCACCCACTTGGTGAAGTAATTAATTGCTACGCGAATAAACCTGTGACCGTTCGACGCTTTTGGATCTATCATGCCGATCATGTCAATTCCCCACATAGAGAAAGGCCATGGTGATGAAATAACATTCAGAAGTGTCAGGGGAATATGAATCTTATCCGGATAAATCTGACACTTATGGAATTTCTTCACATATTTGCAGTAGTCAGACTCCATTGTCAGCCAATAGTATCCTGCTCTGAACATCTTCTTTGCCATGGCATGTCCATTGGAATGAGCACCAAATGAACTCTCATGGACTTCAGTCATCAACAGGTTTGCTTCGTGTCTATCCACGCATCTGAGCAGAACCATGTCAAAATTCCTTTTATAAAGCACATCGCCATTGAGGTAGAAACTGCCAGATAATCTCCTCAAAGTCTTCCTATCTTTCACAGATGCCCCAGGCGGGTAAATCTGACTCTGGAGAAAACATTTGATATCATAATACCATGGCTTATCATCTTTCACTTCTTCTACTGCAAATACATGAGCTAGACTATCCAAGCGCATCACAGTAATATTAGGGACTTCATTCCAGAATTTCACCACAATCATTGAAGCAAGCGTAGCAAGCACATCTGCCATCCGATTCTCATCTCGAGGAATATGATGGAAGTCAACCTCAGTAAAGAAAGTTGAAATCCTCCTCGCATAATCTCTGTATGGGATGAGGCCAGGTTGATTTGTCTCCCATTCACCCTTAATCTGATTAACAACAAGGGCCGAATCACCATAAACATCAAGATGCTTGATCCTAAGATCAATACACTCTTCCAAACCCATAATACAGGCCTCATATTCTGCCATATTATTCATGCATTTGAAAGTTAGCCTTGTTGTAAAAGGAAAATGTGTGCCCTGAGGAGTAATAATTACTGCGCCAATACCATTTCCATATTGATTTACAACACCATCAAACACCATGCTCCAACAAGAACCAGGCTCTGGCCCTTCATCGAGCGTAGGCTCATCGCAATCTTTCATTTTCAAATACAGAATCTCCTCATCAGGGAAGTCGTACTGCACAGACTGATAATCCTCAATTGGTTGATGTGCCAAGTGATCAGCCAAGATACTACCTTTAATAGCTTTCTGAGCTCGAATCTCAATATCATACTCAGACAACAGCATCTGCCAACGGGAAATCCTCCCAGTTAAAGCAGGCTTCTCAAAGATATACTTGATTGGATCCATTCTGGATATCAACCAAGTCGTATGATTCAACATATACTGGCGTAAGCGCTTAGCAGCCCAGGCCAAAGCACAACATGTTTTCTCAAGCATTGAGTATCGAGACTCACAATCAGTGAACTTCTTACTTAGATAGTATATAGCATACTCTTTCTTCCCTGATTCATCTTGCTGACCTAGGACACAACCCATAGAGTCTTCAAGAACTGTCAAGTACATAATCAAGGGTCTCCCTTCCACGGGCGGAGACAGAATCGGAGGCTCGGACAGATACTCTTTAATACTATCAAAGGCCTTATGGAAATCCTCGGTTCAATCATGACGCTGATATTTCCGGAGGAGCTTGAATATTGGCGCACAGGTGGCAGTCATGTGGGATATAAATCTGGAAATATAATTCAAGCGGCCAAGAAAACCTCGGGCTTGCTTCTCAGTTTTGGGCGCAGGCATCTCTTGTATTGCTTTGACCTTGGCAGGGTCAACTTCAATACCTCTTTCACTAACAATAAAGCCCAATAACTTGCCGGAACGGACTCCAAATGTACACTTGTTTGGATTCAGGCGGAGTTTGAACTTCCTCAAACGCTGAAAAAGCTTCGACAAGTGCTCTACATGTTCATCTTTCGTTCTTGACTTTGCAATCATATCATCAACATATACCTCGATTTTCTTGTGCATCATATCATGAAACAAGGTGGTCATAGCACGTTGATACGTGGCTCCGGCGTTCTTCAAACCGAAGGGCATCACTCGATAACAGAATGTTCCCCAAGGTTTGATGAATGTTGTCTTCTCCATATCCTCGGGTGCCACTTTGATCTGATTATAACCGGAAAATCCGTCCATAAATGAGAAGATATTGAATTTAGCTGTATTATCTACCAACATATCAATGTGTGGTAGAGGAAAATCATCTTTCGGACTAGCTTTATTCAAGTCTCTATAGTCCACACGCATTCGGACTTTTCCATCTTTCTTAGGCACGGGCACAATATTGGCCACCCATTGGGGATATATAGAAGTCACCAGAAACCCAGCATCAATTTGCTTCTGAACTTCTTCTTTAATCTTCACTGCCATATCAGGATGAGTTCTTCTCAGCTTTTGCTTTACATGCACACACTCAGGCTTCAAAGGCAGGAAATATTGCACGATATCAGTATCTAGACCAGGCATGTCTTCATATGACCAGGCAAAGACGTCTACATATTCTCGTAGCAACTCAATTAACCCCTTCTTTACAGACTCTTCCAGGAGTGCCCCAATCTTCACCTCGCGAGCATAATCCTCAGACCCCAAGTTGACTGTTTCCAGATTCTCAAGATGTGGCTGAATGATCTTCTCTTCGTGCTCAAGCAAACATGTAATCTCATCAGGAATGTCTTCAACATCATCTTCTTCGACCTCAAATACAGGGAATTCAAAGTTGGGAGATGGCGTTGGATCATTATGTTCAATGGGTTTGATCAACCTGCATAATGATTTTGGATATAAAAGAGATTTTAGAATTCAAACAAGGAAAATCATTATGCAGATGAAAAGATTGATTTTATTCTCTTTTTTAGGGTTTTTTGTGATCACCAATTTCATGCAAAAAAGCAAAAAGTGAAAATAATTTGGAAAAACAAACATTTAACAAGTAATTATTGAATGAATATCATTGTATTTATGGGCCAATAATGTCATCACTTCTCCTTTTGGCATGGGAGAAGGGTTTTTAAACAAAGATGAACATTACGTGGACTTATGGACAACTGTTGGAACATAAACAGCGACCCAATTATTGCAGACTCCTCCCGGAATGACAAAGTTGCCAGAATCCTCCTCTACATCATCTTATACTATAGCAGCAGCCTCTTGGTCTTCGACCGTGTGGATGAAACCACCACTCTAAAACAGACCGTGCTTGTTGAAAGTGCCTGAAGAGTACCCTATGCCAGCCTGTGATTTATTATCTTCCAGCTTGATCATTTGTTCTAAACCAGTAGTTGTGCCATGCTCAATGGCCAACTTCGCATCATTGTAGGATGCAAATGAAGAAGTTCCTTTCTTAGAAGGCTCAGCAATAGACAAGGCTTGGAACGGCGTCCCAACCTCATCCTCAGCATCAATATAAGAAAAGGAAGACAAATGGATTACCAAGAGAGCCTTCTCTCCCCCTACCGCCACCAACTTTTTGTTCTTGACGAACTTCAACTTTTGGTGTAGGGTGGATGTCACGGCACCTGCCTCGTGAATCCATGGTCTGCCCAACAAACAACTATATGATGGGTGGATATCCATGACTTGAAAAGTGATATGGAAATCACTAGGTCCTATCTTGATTGGGAGCTCAACCTCGCCAATCACAGTCTTTCTGGATCCATCAAAAGATTTGACGACCACTCCACTCTGCCTCATGGGAGGCCCCTGGTATGAAAGTTTGGCCAGAGTGGACTTTGGCAACACATTCAGCGATGATCCTGTGTCTACCAGCATGTTAGACATGGCATCATCCTTGCAATTCATGGAGATGTGTAGTGCCAAATTATGTTTTTTTTCCTCCTCGGGGAGATCAACATCACAGAAGCTCAGGTTGTTACAAGCAGTAATGATTGCAACAATGCTATCAAATTGTTCTATGGTGACATCGTGATCCACGTACGCCACGTCCAACACCCTCTGTAAAGCTTCACGGTGTGGCTCAGAGTTCATTAACAAAGACATCATTGATATCTTTGAAGGCGTTTGTAGCAGCTGATCAACAACATTATACTCGTTCCTCTTGATGAGCCTCGACATCTCATCACAGTCCTCTCTAATCATGCCATTCTGGCCAGCAGGGACAGGAGCTCTAGCAATAGCGGCAGGTCTGTCAACAGCAAGTGCCGGATTCGGACAAGCAGAAGAATTCCCCACAGGACGGGTAACACTATCAGCAACGACAACCCTTTTGGTGTCAGCCTGGGGTTTCGGCAGCGTCGAGAATACACGACCACTGCGGGTCAAACCACTGACATCAGAAATATTCACAACAGAAGTGGAGGGTAACGACACCTCCTTCCCATCTTCTAATGCAACTGCATTATATCGATAAGGAACATCCTTGTTGGAAGAGTATGGAACACGGCAAGCTGGCTTAATAATGAGAGTAGGAGAAGCCTTCTGCTTGCTGCCATCATACCTGACAACAACAGGCTCAGGGATCCTGAAGACAGGGGATATCACATTAACTTCATCCTCATCACGATTCTGAAGTATCTCGATCACACCCTGATCCATCTTTTCTTGGATGTCTTTTCTGACTTGATGACATCCCCTCTCATTGACAGTTCAAACACGGCAACTGTCTTGGTCATGCTCGTAATGACTGTATCCACATAACAGTCTATGCATCTCGACCAGTGATTGTCATATATGGATGACATATCTGACCTTGTACTTGCCAGGGCAACCCTGAACCATATTAACAGCAGATTTCTCATGCTCGGGCAATGGGTTCTTCTTGACGTTAGGACCTACACCCTCGAAAAACAAGATACCGCTTCTAACAAGGTCTTGAACCTTGGTCTTGAGAGGGTAACAGTTCTCCACATCATGTCTGGGAGCACCGGAATGATAAACACAGTGAAGCTCCGGCTTATACCACCACTGAGGGTTGGTTGGTATAGCAGGTGGGTCACGTGGAGTAATCAATTTCCTTTCAATTAATGAAGGATATAGCTCGACATAAGTCATTGGAATAGGATCAAAAGTGACCCTCTTCCTATCATAGCTAGTGCTGGTTTGATTGTTGTATTGCTTGCCGAAGGCTTCGCCAAGGCCGTTGAAGGAGCGGATGTTCGCACTATCCAGGCCCATGTACCATCTCAAAGCGGCACCGAATAGGCTGTCCTGGAAGTAATGGATCAGGAGTTGATCATTGTCGGTCTGAGTCGACATCTTGCGTGCGTACATCACAAGATGGCTGAGCGGGCTAGTGTTTCCTTTGCACTTTTCAAAGTCAGGCACTTTGAATTTGACATGAATTTTGACATTAGGCACTAAACATAGCTCAGCAGCAGATTTTCCGAAGAGGTCCTTCCCTCTGAGAGTTTTAAGTTCCTTGCGCAGTTCAAGGAATTGATCATTCATAGCGTCCATTTTCTCGTACACATTTGGGCCCTCAGATAGCTCAGAGTGGTAAATGGTGTCATCAACTCTCGACAAAGTATGCACGACTGGAGGTGGCACAGCAAGGACCGTGCTAGATGCCGACAAAGAAGCAAATGTAGGGGCGAGACCCTCTAGAGAAAAATTAGCGGGCATCCCCCAGGGAAACCCGGATGGCATAGTAGATGGAGCGAAGTGAGCACTGGCAACAGGCACGGTAGAGGAAGCTACCTCTGAGATGACCGTCCTCTGGGGAGGAGTTGAAGGCGTTGGAGAAGACTGGCTTTGGGCGGCCAATAATAACTCCATCAGGACAGTGAATATTGCCACTTCCTCCATGAGTTCCCTGTTTTCTTTCTTGAGGTGATCCATTAGCTTTGATGAGTTGGCTCTGGTGTAGTACCGGTGCGTCAGCTTGTCTTCAAAATAAATGAAGAACACAGAGTTAGACCACTGAACAAGAAGCCCTGGAACAAAACCTGCTTATGCACATGATGCATGCAATGCTTGTGCATATGATTTTATTTTTAATCAGAGGAACTTTTTAGAGATCTATTTGCAAATATTTGGAAAATATTAATCATTTAGACATATAATGGAATAATCATATCAATAATATCTGGAAAAATTTTACACCAAAGAAGTACAGTCTTGGTAACCAAATATTATACAATAGAGAATGAAAATGAACATACTATGGAACCCTAGAAACAATCGTCCAAAGCTCTCGAGACTGGAAGGTAAGCTGCACGAAGCCTCTTCACCTCTCTCTCATAGGCTGCCTCCATATCTGCCTTCTCCTTGGCGAGTCAATCGTACTTCCTCTTCCAAAACCTGGAAGACTGAGGAAGAAGAGACGTCACCACATCATCAGGCTCGTCGATAACCTGATGCTCTAGAAACTCTATCAAAGCATCCTTATCTCTAAGCTGCTGAAGTAGCTCCTCTCGCTCACGTACCCAAGCACGCGAACGGTCTTCCTCTCTCAACACCTCTACTCCTTGGTCAGGGAGGGTTGAAGGCCCAACCATAACCGTAGGTGTAGGTCTCGGGTAGTCATAGGGCATGCGGTACTCAGAAGCTCTCCTCCTAACCCATGAGGTATAGGTTTCCAAAGCAATACAATTATTCGGACCAAGCTCTTTCCTTCCCTTCCTATGAATCTTGCACCAAGCGCAAACCATCCTGCCTTTCAAGTTTTGGGGATCTTTACCCTCTTGAAAGAACACACCTTCTAAAAAGATGTTATTAGGTTTATCCTTTAAGGGGAACCCAAGCTGACGACGTGCCAAAACAGGATTGTAGTTAATCCCACCACATGTACCAAGAAGAGGCACATTGGAGAATTCACCACAAGAGTCAATAATCTGCACACCATCATATACACGGTTGTACCAAAAGATATCATCATTAGTGAGAGACATAAGTCTCGTGGACCATCGTAGATATCCTTTGTTCTTCTTGAAGGTGAGCGTCTGTGGCAAGTGCGAAATAAACCACTTGTACAACAGAGGCAAACAACACACAATGGTACCACCACCCTTTGCATTCCTCATATGCAAAGAGAAATAAGTGTCACCCAATAGAGTAGGAACAAAATTAAGAGTAGAGAAAATCCTAATAGCGTTCACATCCACAAACTTGTCGATGTTGGGGAATAACACTAGCCCATAGATGAGAAGTACAAATATGGCGTCAAAGGCGTCCTCACTCACGGCCTTCCCAAACATAGTAGCTTGAGCAATGAGGAAATCAGATGGGAGACCTTAAATTCCACCTTTGGTAGTCATATGAGCACCAACAATAGATTAATCTATATGCAACAGATCAGCAATCTTTTGAGAAGAAGGAACTCTCTCCAAGCCACTGAACGACAACTGATCTAGAATAGGTATACCCACAAGATAGGCATACTCCTCAAGCATAGGCAAAAGCTGGAAATCCGGAAAAGTGAAGCAACGGTACAAGGGATCATAGAACTGCACCAGCACACTCATCAGACCTTCATCCACCTGAGTAGCAAGAATAGACAGAAGCTTCCCATGGCGAGCTTTGAGCTCCAAGGGATCTAATACATAGGATGTCAAACTCCTTAACTCTTTCAAGTCGGGTTGTCTGAAACTGTACTTCTTCGTATTCCTTCTTTGCTTATCCATGTCTGAAAATTTGCAAATAGACCTCTTAAGTTCCTTGAAAAGTTTCTCATTTTTGATGATATGGATGCAAATGAGTGCATGAATGCATGGATGCAACAATCACACTCAACGATCAAGCAAATCCCACCAAACAAATGTCACGGGATAGATCAAGTCATCCTTAATATCAATCATCCATTTTGGTGGATAATGGTTTACACCTTATCAACACCCAAGTTCCATTGATATTAAGGATATACGAGAACGGATCGACCGCGAATCAAGGGTTTGTTGCAAGTCACGAGCATGGAGTCTCGGTTAAGAACCACCCAAAGGGAGTGTACTATGGTTAAACCTGACGATCATGTTCTACAAAAGGTTCCCATAGTCATCATCCCATGTTTCGGATATTATCGGATAAACGACTACTCGTATTCCAAAGATATTCTCAAGAGAGACTCTTATGAGTGTAGTATCGCGTAACAATCTTATCAAATCTTACACTTGAACGACCTTCGCACTACGTCCTAAAATAGGCCAAGATGGGCTAGGTAATCTAAGGTCCTTGGCTTCTAAGGCATATATTGGAAAGAGTAATGCCTAACCACGACTACTCGTGTGACATTATTGATCCTAACATAACCTCCACCAAGTGAATGGACTTGCATGCTAAGGAATAACTCCACACAAGTCAACAAGACTATGCCATTCTCCTATCATAAGTGCACTCGAGTTCGAGTATAGAACTCATCTCACAAAAGACCACCAAGCACACAAGCAATTGATATATATCAAGCAATTCATACATTACAAACAATACAGTAATCCCAAATTTGCACAAAAATATGTCACAAATAATATAAGCATACAATACAACAAAGGTAAAAAGTATGCAAAACCCACTAGGCAAATGATTCCCCAGCAGAGTCGCCACTTTTCTGTAGCGGGGTATTCGTTACCTTTAGATTTATTGACTAAATCAAAAGTGAATCATACAATTCGAGTCGCCACCGCACTTCTATTTATCCAAAGGAAATGTTAGAAAGCGAACAAAAACCGAGAAGTTTTATTAAATAAAAAACGAATAAAAATGTCAGAGATCTGGGTAAGGGGGTTGGTTATGCAATGGGAAGGTTTTAAGCACCCAAAACATCCTTAGAACTCTAAGGGAGCCCTTTTTACAGATGTTGTAAGGTAGGTTGGTATTTGTGAAAAATATTTGTGCAAACATGATTGTGGAGATGAGAAAAGAATATACGAGTTATTTACAATTTTGTGTTTGAATGGATAAACCCATTGCCTACGTGCCATCTTAAAAAGGTAGGATCAAAACCTCGTAGTTTGGGGTAAAAATATCAAAAGAAGTTGGTGAATTGATTGGTCAAAATCCTTAAGGTCTTTTGTTATCAA
Organism: Lathyrus oleraceus; assembly: GCF_024323335.1. Lineage (NCBI taxonomy): Eukaryota > Viridiplantae > Streptophyta > Magnoliopsida > Fabales > Fabaceae > Lathyrus > Lathyrus oleraceus. Next base: position 348,738,382 of record NC_066580.1, read on the forward strand.
AGGGAGAAAACTCAACCTAAAACCGCAAATCCACCATGTGAGGAGAGCTTCAACATGCTAGTGAGGGGTTAACCCTATAATAAGCATGGAAGACTTACAGTCCATCACTAAGGATATAGGTGAGTATTATATCAAGCTCTAGGATAACTTAAACCTAATAGCTAATGTTTATGAAAAAGCTTTGGCAAAAGTGGCCATTGGAACCACAAAAACAATTGAGTGAGTTGTATTTACAAATGAAAAGTATTCACAAAGTAAGGTCAAAGTTGACTTAGGATTCAATTCAAAATAAGTATTATGAAAAGAGTTTGAAAAATCAAAAGCATAGTGCTTAGGTTTCTAATTTTTGAAAACAATGTTAATGTTTGCACAAAAGTTTGGCTTGGGTTAGAGTGGAGAGAAGAAGAGAAGGGCTAGGTCCTAAACATGCAAAGATGAGGGAAGAGAAATAAAACCACATTGGAGTTTCCTTCTTGAGATCATAAAGATGATCCAAGTTGCTCCTTCCTTTGGATTTAGCAATCAATAAGCAAATAACTCAAGCAATCAAGCAAACAATCAATCAATCCCTTAGGAATCTTCCAATTGGATTTTGCATCTATCACTTTGGATGTTCATGACAATGGTTCTTCTACTTGGCTCAAGTTTAGGATCCCTAGTACACAAGAACGCACAAATCAAAAAGTTCCACAATGCAATCGAAAGAATGGACAAGAGTGAGTTTAGAATTAGGAGTCATTTCAATGTCTTCTTCAAGATTAAGCATTCTAAAGGCATGAGGCCTAGTTGCTCTTTGACAATTTTTCTTTTTAGCATTCTAAAGGCATGAGGCGTAGTTGCTCTTCAAACTCCATTTAGCATAGGTAAGGTCCTAAAATCTAAGTCCTTTCTCCATTTGCATTGGGTTCACACAAACAAAACAAAACAAACACAATAATATATATACAATAATGTGCTCAAGTGAGCAAAAGGAAAATTGCATTAACATAAACATGAGCTCAAGTGAGCAAAGGGCAAAGACAAATGAATTAATGAGTAAGAAATTAAATTGTATTAAAGTAAATTGCAAGAATTAAATGCTTGAATTAAAAGTTAGTGATTAGTAGTTAGTGTTAGTGTGCCATAAGGCAATTTAGCGCTATGTTAAGCAATCGTAAGTGGACTAATGTAGTAGTCACACCTATCTGAGGCCGGTCAATAAAACTATAGGCAAACAAACACAAGTTAGAGACCATGACTAGTAAGCCAAGCTCCTACAACTTGCCATGCCAAAAGAAAAGAAGAATGACCTTGTATGGATTTAGGTTTTTTGCTTGACCAAGAAGCAACCTATCTCTAACGCAAAGCAATTCGCTTGATCTTTGATCAAGATGAATTTGATTTGGATCAAAGAAGGTTAAGCCCCTCATATGTCAAGGCTAACCACCAATCATTAACTCATTGGTCAAAAAAGAAAAAGAAGAAGAAGAAGATGGAAATTGAATGTACACAATTGAAATTCAAATGACATAACCAAAACACATTGATCAAACATGAATGGAATCAACATCAATCAATGGTAAACAGAAGTGAGATGAAGCTTAGAAGTCAAGAAACAATAAAAATATTTTGGTATTTTTCGGAATTAAAATAATGCTTGAATTAAAATAAACAAATAAAGGTCAAACTTCAAATCCAATTCAAATCAACTTGGAAAAGTCCAATTGGATCATCATAAGTTCAACATGGTCAAACAAGGTTTGACAAATTTTTTCATCATTTTTCGAAAACAGAAACTAATTTTAAACAATTAAAAATGAAGAAAAATAACATAATTGAACTAAAATCTCAAATAATTCTCAAATCAATTAAGAAATTGATGAGAATATTTTTCATAGATTCATCATCATTCAAAGATGTTAAGAAAATATTTTTGGCATTTTTGAATATTGGAAACTATTTTAAATGAATTAAAAATAACCAGAAAGGAGAAAATTTACAAAAAATATTAGATGGAATCATAAAAAATATTAAAAATCATTTTCAGAAACTAGAATTTAAAAGGGAAATATTGCAATTGGTCCTATAATTTTATGATTAAAAATGAAGAAGTTGTGAATTTTTGAAATAAAATGAAATAAAAGGAAATTAAATGAAATTCAGAAATTGCAAAAAAACAGGGAGCGTCTGATCCTGATTCATTAAATGACGTGGATCATCACAAGGCTGATAAGCGCACACTCATGGTAGGCATTGGTCAAAAGAGAAACACGCTGATTAAATGAAAGTCATAACAACCAAGCATCCAGATTAGATCAGAGTCAACAGATCCAATGGCCATGAACTCGTCCACGTGGGGACGGTGGTGGAAACCACCGTCTTCTCCGACGAGACTCACTGTTCTGGCCAAAATTTGCAGGTTTTCAAAACTTCACCAAAATGCATGATCTATATATCTTTAGAAAGCTGGGGTGATGTACATCACCCCTGTGCCATTGGTTTCCACTCAAGATCTCTATAGAGAGAGAAATCTGAGATAGAAATTTATGGTGTTCATACTGAACTTCCTCAATTCATGAAATTAAATGCACATATCAATTGCCTCTCACATGAGGACTTCATAGGTACCAACAAACACAAGAAATGATCAGTATACAATGAGTTTCGAATCAAAACAGTTTGAACAACAACCTTTAAAGTGCAGCTTTACAAGACTTGATCCACTCCAATTCTTTGATGCAGTGTGTTCTTGAGGTAACAAAGAAGCTAGGATAAGGAATTGAAGTTCAGAGATCAACCAATGAAGTTAAAATCTGAGCTTGAAAATTTGAGAGAAAAATCAAAAATTCCTTTGAGTGAAGGTTATGGATTCAATTGTGCAGCAGTTCAGGTGCCTTGAGGTTGGATTTTGAAGAGGAATGGAGCTTCTATTTATAGCCAAGCATGGTGCAAGCAATGAAAAATCCGTGTGTGCATGAGCTTGGGTCCTCCATGCATGGGCCTGTACAGGCGCATGTGAGGCCCAAACTCAATTGGTTTTGCATGTTGATGATTAAACAAATGAATTTGGACGTGTACATGGCAAGGCAATGTGGTGTGCAAGCAATCTAATCATGTTATGCATAATTGAACCAAAAAACGTCTCCTCTTCGAAAATACCATTTGCCAAATTGAAACATAGGCATGTGGGTAATGGTTGGAAAGGTCTTGACATGAGAAACAAATGTTATGTTGAACAAAAATCCATTTGGTGTTGGGAAATTATTGAAAACAGGCCATGAAGTTCAAGGTACAAAACATGTATATAGAAATTTTGCCAAAATGGACCAACTTCAAGCCCTTCTGTTTCAACGATGCAAGCCTCAAATGACAAAACCTTCAACATCAAAGTTGTATATCTTTTCAAGATAATAAATTTAGAATTAAATTTTTAATCATTTGGATTTTTTATGAGAAAGTTATGGGCACTTGAAGTTGGACTTTTTCACATTTCAATGACTTTGGTCCAAAGTGACCTATAATGTTTTGTATTATAACATGTGTTTATTTTAGGATTATGAAATTTTGTTCAATATAAAAAATGAAGTAGACATCTTAAACTTTCCAATGCACTTAGTCCCACCTCAAAATCATGAAAACTGAGTGAGTTAGGTCCTTGGGAAGTTGACTTAAAATTAGGGTTTCAGTCAAAATGACCTATAATGTTTTGAAATGAATGATGACCTTCCAAGTTTCAAATGAAATTTTTATGAAAATTAAAGTTGTTCATATGGTTCTTAAGAACATTGTTTCTCTTGGGGTCATCTTCATTTGACAAACACATCAAAATTTAGGTTTTAGTGGATTTCAAAATAGTCAGATGAATTGACTGATCAACTTCTCAAGTCCAAACTTAAAATCTTGATGAATTAATGATTGAGGACACTCACATAAGCTCATATATGCATGAAATGATGAATGAAAGAACTTCCCTTGATTTTATTTGATCATAAGTTGAGGTTGCTTCATGAGCAAGGCACAATCAATGCACAGATGAATTAGGGTTTCCTTGGGAAACAATCCTCAATCCCTTTGGTTTATCTTGATCAAATTGACAAATTGAGATACTTGGGAGGAATATATGATGATTTAGAGCTTTGTGAACCATTGTCATTCTTGCTTTCACTTCATATGGCCATTTCAATGAGTATAGGGGCCTCCTAGGAGCCTTGGATCACACGATTGCTCAAGCTTCAAAACAAAAGATGTTAGTGACATATTTTTGTGATTTTGGTTAGTAAACAAAATAAGAAAAGCAATAATATACAATGTAAGCATGCTTTGTGGTCTCAAACCAACTCACACAAGTCCCAACCCAAGGGTTAAGGAGCCAAGATGCTATGATCTATGAGGCAAATGCAATGTGCAATGATATGATGCCATGAGGGATCTTAGGGTCAAAATTAGGGTATTACACAAGCTAAAAGGCTCACTTAAGTGTATGTGATCCATATCTTATAATATGCCAAAATCACTTAAGCGCGTGGTACCTTACCATATTTCGTATTCTACTTAAGTACACCGCACCTTACGATATCCTACAATTCACTTAAGTGCATCGTACCTTACGGTGTTACTTAGTTACTCTATCTCTCATCAATCCTTCATTTTGTGTGTGACCCTGTAGGTTTTCGTGGCATTGGCAATTATAGTAAATCACGTATTTAACATAATAAACAATGAGCGGTATCTAGCAACACATCACTGCTACCCAAGACACAAAAATGTCATGTGATATGACAAATCCTTTTGTGATAATACTTATGTGTACAATTACCCTTTTTCCCTTATGTCTATATTGAACACAAGGCATAGACCGTGTCATCCTTGTCCAATTCAATATTGGGCCCATAGACATTTATCCTGTTACGCAGGATGGGCAAATCCAATCTAGGTCACTCATGTCCCTTAGCATGCTTCGTGGAGTACTCATCAACTGTCTTTATGATCATCCAGTTACGAACAATGTTTGATCAGCAATAAGGCACTCGACTCTACATCTAGGGTCCATAGTGGTTTCAGGTCGAAGGGTGGTATACACCATTATCACCATGAGAATAACTTATGACACTTTGCATAACATTCTATATAGTATTCTCATAGCGGGTCAATCCAGTATAAATATTACTCTTAATATTCATATCTATGTTTAAGACTTGATAACTCCTTATCCATGATCCATGAGATGTGATCATCAGTCTATATACATAATAGTCTTAACGCTTTAATGTTATCCCACTTCACAATAAGGCTCGACTACAGATACTTTAAGAATAATGTCCTTATGTTTAATGTGATCTCATGATTAAGTCACACTTGATACATTAAATGGACTATCTATTCTAGGGACTTTATTAAACAACCATAATAAAGAAAAATCCTTTTATTATTAATAAATAATTCGATATTAGTACCAAAAGTATTGGCCTCTAGGGCTCACACCAACAGTAATTCCTATTTTATCTCCTCGCAGAGTCTATCCTTGATATGTTCATCTTAACCAGTGATAGATTTTCTCTTTGACGGTATTCTATCTAGCATTTGATAGATGTAATTCCTACTTTTTATTCAGTTGGTTTATCCTTGATATGTTCATCTTAACCAATGACGGGTGTAGCGGGGTATTCGTTACCATTAAAGATATTGACTAAATCCAAGGTAAACCATACAAGCCGAGTCGCCACCGCACTTCTATTTATCCAAAGGAATGGTTAGAAAGCGAACAAAAACATAAGAGTTTTATCGAATAAAAAACTAGTAAAAATGTCAGAGATCAGGGTAAGGGGGTTGGTTATGAAATGGGAAGGTTTTAAGCACCCAAAACATCCTAGGTACTCCTAGGGAGCGCTTTTCACATTTGTTGTAAGGTTGGTATTTTGTAAAAATTTGTTTGTGCAAACATGATTGAAGAGATGAGAAGAGAATATACAAGTTATTTACAATTTTATGTTTGGAAGGATAAACCCATTGCCTACGTACCATCTTAAAAAAGATTAGGATCAAAACCTCGTAGTTCGGGGTAAAAGTCTCAAAACAAGTCGGTGAATTAATTGGTCCAAAAGCCTTAAGGTCTTTTGTTATCCAAGGGAGAAAACTCAACCTAAAACCACAAATCCACCATGTGAGGATAGCTTCAACATGCTAGTGAGGGGTTAACCCTATAATAAGCATGGAAGACTCATTGTCCATCACTAAGGATATAGGTGAGTATTACATCTACCTCAAGGATAACTCAAACCTAATGGCTAAAGGTTATGAAAATTTTTGATAAGGAAAGTGGCCATTGAAACCACAAAATCATTTGAATGAGTTATATTTACCAATGAAAAGTTTTTACAAAATATGGTCAAAGTTGACTTAAAGATTCAATTCAAAATAAGTGTTGTGAAAAGAAGTTTGAAAATCAAAAGCATAAGGCTTAGGTTTCTAATGTTTGAAAACAAATGTTAAATGTTTGCACAAAAGTTTTGGCTTGGGTTAGAGTGGAGGGAAGAAGAAGAATGGCTAAAGTCCTAATCATGCAAGAGATGAAGGATAAGAAACAAGACCACAAATGGAGTTCCTCTCGTGAGATCATATTGATGATCCAAGTAGCTCCCATCCTTTGGAATATGCAAGAAAATAAGTGTAAGCTCAAGCAATCAAATTAATTAAACAAGCTCTTAGAAGATCCCCAATGGCTCTCGTATCTTTTTCTTTGAAGCACATGACAATGGTTCTTCAATTTGGCTCAAATAGGATTCCCTAGCACAGAAGCACACATATCAAAAGGTTCTATGAAGCAAATTAAGAATGGACAAGAGTTAGTTTAGAGATTTGGTCCTTCTAATCCATCTTCAACATTAAGGCCTTTTTTACTCCATTTTTGCATAGGGTATGTCCTAGAAACTAAGTCCATTTGTCCATTTTTGCATTTGGTCCACAACAATCAAAACAAAACACAAGCACAATAATATATACACAATTATGTGCTCAAGTGAGCAAAAGGCAAATTGCATTAACATAAACATGTGTTCAAATGAGCAAAGGGCAAAAGCAAATGAATAATATGTACAAGAATAGTAAATTGCATAAATGTAAAGAGCAAGAATTAAATGTTAATGTTTAATGGTTAGTGTTAGAGTTAGTGTGCCATAAGGCAATTTAGCACTATGTTAAGCAATCATAATTGGACTTATGTAGAAGTCACAACTATCTGAGGTCGGTCAATAATAATGTAGGCAACAACACAAGTTAAAGATTTTGATTAGCGAATCAAACTCTTACAACTTGCCATGCCAAAAAGAAGATGAGAAATGATCTTGTATTGGTTTAGTTTCTTTGCTTGATTAGGAAGCAACCTATCCTTAATGCAAAGTCATTCACTTGATCTATGATCAAGATGAATTAGATTTGAATCAAGGAAGGTTAAACCTTCCATTTATCAAGGCTAACCACCAATCTTTAACTCATTGATCAAAAAAAAGAAAAAGAAGAAGAAGATGAATATTAAAGTACATTAATGGAAATGGAATGAAATAACCAACAAGCATTGACCAAACATAGAGAAGATCAAGGTCAAACAATGGTAAACAGAAGCAAAATGAAGATTAGAAGAAAAGAAACAAATAAAATATTTTTGGTATTTTTCAATATTAAAATAAAAGTTGAATTAAAATAATAAAGAAAGGTCAAACTTCAAATTCACTTCAAATCAACTTTGAAAAGTCCAAGTGAATTATCCCAAGTTCAACAAGGTCAAACAAAGTTTGACAAAAAATTTCAGCATTTTTAGAAGTCAGAAACTATTTTTAATCAATTAAAAAATGCATAAAAATAACCTAATTGAATTAAAATCTCAAATAAATCTCAAATCAATTAATAAATTGATGAGAATATTTTTCATAGATCTATCATCATTCAAATAGGTTGGAAAAATATTTTTGAATTTTTTGGATATCAAAAACTATTTTAAATGAATTAAAAATAAGCAGAAAAGAGAAAATTGTTAGACTATGGCACGAATCTAAAAGGGGGGGGGGGGGGTTGAATAGATCCCAATTAAAATTTGAGTCGGCGCTACCAATTAAAAATTGGTTTTGAAAATTTGTTTTCAGTGCGGAAGCGGCCGAGGAAAATATAGTCTAAAACGAATTGTTATTGGAAAACCGGATATGCGTCTAGCCTATGGATTAGTGATAATGTAGAATAAGAATCACTACACTAGTCACACTATCAATGATTTATTTCACTTGCTAGGATTCCTAGTTCCAATGATTCAAAGAGCAAACCAAACTAGATACACAACTAAGATAATTTTGGTTTAGGAAAATTATCAAACACTTGGTGTGCAAAAACACTCCAAGTGATATTTATGTTGAGTAAGTGATTCCAATTAGTCTAGTACAATATTTTATTGTACTTTGGATTCAGAAACAGAGTTTTAACTTCTTACTCAATTAATATCAAGGTTTGATAAAAGTGCTTATACAAAAATCACTTATTTTTAAGCCAAAAACAAATATGCTGAAAAATAGAGAAGACAAAGATTTGATGAGGCAGTTCCCCCGTCGTCCTCACTTCGGGGTACGTCTGCCCTCAATTCTAAAACTAGAATTAAGATTGCTTTAATAGATATCACTTGTTGAGTATAACAGTTTATACAAGGATTGACAAGCAAATATACAACAGAATTCTCAAGACGTTGAATGTTGCTTCCACTCCTTGTTCCTTGATTCAAGGTGAATCAAGTCCTTCGATTGTTGTTGATAGACCTCCGATTCCAGCCCCTTTGTTGAATAACCCTCAGTTCTTCAACCCTCGGCCCGGCTGATCTCAACTACAACAAATCGAACCCGAAATCTTCCCTTCAATATCACTGAATCCGCTACTAGATTGATGAAGACTTCCTCTTCTCAATCACCTTCGCTCAGCTGAAAATTGATGAAGAATTCGTCCAAAAACCCCCAAAATCAAACCAGTCTTGGAGGACAAAACCCTAAAGGTTTTATTTAAGAAAAAACCTGTCGCAAGCTTCAACCCGAACCGGATTCCCCAATCTCGGCTTCGAACGTTATCACCTTTAACCAATCACAAAACACTTCAAAAATGGTTGTGTGTAATTGATGTGTTGTGAGATGTTGAAGATGAAGATGAAGAATCTTGGACACCTATTTCACTTTTTCTTGTTCTTTGTACACTTGAATCAATTTTGACAAATGTTAGTTGATACAAGTAACTAAACTTCTATTTATAGTAACAAACTAACCAACCCACTTAACAGCTTTTCAAACAGAGTGGGAAATACTTAAAAACTGAATTTGCGCACGAACGGTCGACCATAGCAGGTCTATGCGTCGACGCATAGCCTGTAGTTTTGGATAGTCTGAAAAACACATCAGTATGCGTCGACCATAGGTTGGCGTGCGCTGACCCGTGGTTCATGCGCTGACCCCTGCGGTCGACTCAAGCCTTCGTGCGCTGACCCGTGAGGAAATGCACTATGTTGTGCGCCGACCCTACGGTCGACTCAAACCCTACAAATCTGCAAAAATTCATATTTTTGTGGTTTTCATGCATTTTGTCATGACCATATTTTATCCACATATGTTGTATGAAATATAACAGTTTAGATGAGCATAGAAAAGGATATGATAGGTGATATGTTGCATTTGTTTTGTAGAGGTGGAATCGACAATGCCGATTCATCCATGGTGGTCATTTGTCATCATCGAAATGTATGATCGTATGTTGTATGACATTATGCCCTTATATACTCCCCCTTTTTGATGATGACAACCTGTGTGAAACCAAAAAGAAACAACATGCAATATTTACACACACTCCCCCTTTCTTTTGTAATCTAAGGCTGACTGCAAAACAAACTGTTAATTGTTGTGAATATCTTGGCTTGGCTTTGGTACATGCTCTTCTCCCCCTTTGACAACATCAAAAAGAGAAAGAGACCTATTATTCAACATAACATGATATTCAACAGGAGATAACGAATCATATAACAATACCACGCCAAATATTATTACTGAACAAATTGAAAAGGAGATAACATTAAACTAGATTAACAAAACAGCATAACTGATAATAAGTTCAGTCAAACAACAAAAGTACAGATGCACATGCAGTTTTATGCCCTAATGGCCTTGTCCTCGATTGTAACAAATATCCGGGTTTCTGTCAGGATCTGCCAAAGAAGTCATTTGGTCAACAACACTACTTAGATACTTGAGGCCCACATCGACGGACCGCTCCTGTCGTTCAAATGTTTCGGTGAATGCTGCATACCGTTCATTCATGCTGGTTGAGAGACTATCGAGCCTCTCATTTTGTGCTTGAAGCTGGCTGCTTATATGAGCATAGCGCTCATCCTGAGTTTGTATGAATGATTGTTGAGCCAGCTGCATATCTCGTATCATATCTAAAAGTACAGAAGAATTTTCTTGCTGCGGAGGAGACGGTGGAGATTCTTCAGCACCATATTGATACGGCTGATAGAATTGGCGTTGTGTCGACCAGCCCATATGTTGCCATTCACCACAGCCACCACGGTTGGGGACATCTTCTTCAGTCGAATAGGTATTCTGAACCCAAGCGGTGTTTGTGTAGTCGTTTGTGTCTGCTTGTGGAGGACTATCATGCTGCTCAAATGCTTGTCCTGCTCCTTCTTCTTTGTTTTCCTCTTGGTCTTCTTCTTCAATTTCATCACTTTCATCATATTCTTCAACACTCGTAGGAACATACCCTCTGCGAACAAATTTCTATGTTCTCCGCTCATCACACCAAAAGTATCCCATCACAGACAAAGTTTTTGGGCTGAATTCTTTATCTGAGGAAATAGAGGTATACGGAAAGGACGGATAATCAACGTTGGCTGCAGTAAGAACCTCTTGAATAAAAGATCCATAGGCAAGAGCCGTTCCTCGTCCGGAGTCTCGTAAACTGAACATCCTACTAGCAATGTAGTAGGGCCAGTTTATTTTGTGCTGATTTTTCAGGATATATATGAGATGAACCTCAGTCTGTTCAACTCGGGAAAGGCCACCCTTCTTAGGCCGCAGGATGCGTGACATAATCCACTCGAGAATGCGCTCACCTGTTTTCAGCTTATCGGCAGTGACAGTTCGTGGGAACGCATCACTGTTCACAATGTGGTCTGGGTAGGGTCGTTTCAGCATAGCGTTCAAAGCGCTCTTAAACTCATATCCTTCTATTGTGTGAGAATCAGTTACCTCAGCAGGAGGATTTTCATCAGCAGCCAATGTCAGATCAAAATGTTTATTCTAAACAACAGACTTAAAAGATACCTTTCTCGTGCCAATCCTGGAGTGAAACTTTTGACCACGAAATTTGTCATGAAGGCAAGTGTAGAACACACGGACCAGGTCTTCGCTATATTTGGCATTGCATTCCAGGAATTTAACAATACTGTGATACTATAGCAGATTCAGGATTTCTCTGAGATGCATGCGTTCTGCTGTGAGTTTGTAGAAGGCATGTTGCCTCACAACTCCTCTTTTACCAATGTCTTTGTTGAAGGTGTCGACAAGAGCCGGTGGAACTAATGATACAGCGGTAATAGGTAAGGAGGCAGAGGATGATTCCCTTGATCTCTTACCGGTAGGTCTGCGGGATGAGGAAGCCATGGGTAGTGATTCTGAACCTTTTTGTGAGGGTAGAGAGTGAAGCTTGGTGTAAGATTTTGAGAATGATTTGCAAGAAGGAGGTTTGCCCTTTTTATAGATGAAGATTAGGGTTTTGGGAAGAGGAGAGGCCAAGAGACAATAGGCACTAGGTAGATGCAACTCACAATGTAGTGGGTTGAATGCACACTTAATGAGAATTTGAAATGTAAATGCATGGGAAGTTTGAACGTTTTCTGCAGAGAAAAACTGATTTTTCGTGCGATGCGTCGACCATACGCTCTGCATGCGTCGACGCATACTGTTTGAATTTTTTGAAAAAAGAAAATTTTTAAGGTGTGCGTCGACCATTGCCCTGTTATGGTCGACTCATACAGGCAAATTTTGCAGATTTTCACTGTTATGCACATATGCTCACATGTTTGATGCATAAATAGAATGCCACACAACATTAAACAACCAAACAGATATGGTATACGAAATAAGTCATATATATACAATATTATCATGTAATATAACTATTTAGCCATGAAGGTTGGGAGAGAGAGAAGGGTAAAGGAACAATATCACCTCGATGCCGGAATAACTTGATGAACAATATACTTGTGCTTGCACAACATTAACTTGTTAGAAGTACAAGATTATAGTTTTAAATGAAATAAGATAAAGCAAACAATTTATAACGCCCGTTCCGAAATGTCGAGAATACCAAGTTCTCGGCGAATATGAAAGAAAGGCTCAGTAGCTAGCGGCTTTGTGAAAATGTCCGCTAGTTGATTTTTAGTGTTAACATGTTCAAATACAACATCACCTTTCTCTACATGATCCCGAAGAAAGTGGTGTCGAATTTCGATATGTTTGATGTGAGAATGCAACACAGGATTTTTGGTAAGATTAATGGCACTTGTATTGTCACAGAAAATGGGAATACGTTCGAGTTTGAGATTAAAATCCAATAATTGTTGCTTAACCCATAGGATTTGAGCACAACAACTACCGGCGACAACGTATTCCGCTTCGGCGGTTGACAAAGCAACTGAAACTTGTTTCTTGCTATGCCAACTGACCAAGGAATTTGAAAATAGATGACAAGTACCACTAGTGCTTTTCCTATACGATTTGCAACCGGCAAAATCGGAATCGGAGAAACCTACCAATGAGCAATCATTACCTTTGGAATACCATAGTCCATACTTCGGATTACCGGATAGGTATCGAAGTATTCGTTTGACAGCTTTTAGATGGGATTCCTTGGGACATGATTGATATCTTGCGCATATACACACGCTAAACATAATGTCGGGACGAGAAGCAGTAAGATAGAGAAGTGATCCAATCATACCTCTATACCTTTTTACCTCTACGTCCTTACCGTTTTCATCTTTATTCAAGTTTGTACATGTTGGAATGGGGGTGTCAATGGCCTTGGCTTTTGCCATGTCAAATCTCTTTATAAGGTCCAAACGATACTATGTTTGACTCACGAATGTTCCTTCTTTGAGTTGTTTAATTTGCAAACCGAGAAAGTATGTGAGCTCCCCCATCATACTCATCTCGAATTCACCCTGCATAAGATCCGAAAACTCTCTCACGAGATTCATGTTAGTAGACCCAAATATAATATCATCAATATAAATTTGTACTAATATCAAGTGCTTTCCTTGACGTTTAATAAAGAGAGTTGTGTCAACCTTTCCTCTTGAGTAACCTTGATCAAGTAAAAATTTACTTAGTCGCTCATACCAAGCTCTAGGAGCTTGTTTGAGACCATATAAAGCCCTTTTTAGTTTGTAAACATGATCAGGATACTCATGAGATTCAAAACCCGGAGGTTGTGCGACGTAGACCTCTTCATTTATGTAACCGTTAAGGAACGCACTCTTAACATCCATTTGGAATAGTTTAAAGCCTTTCCCACAAGCGAAGGCAAGGAGAAGGCGTATAGCCTCGAGTCGGGCAACCGGCGCATAAGTTTCCTCATAGTCGATGCCTTCCTCTTGGTTATACCCTTGCGTGACTAAACGCGCCTTGTTACGGGTTATTACCCCGTTTTCGTCCAACTTGTTCCTAAACACCCACCGGGTGCCGATTACTCGATGACCTCGCGGAGGAGGGACAAGGTCTCAAACCTCATTTCTAGTGAACTGATTTAGTTCCTCCTGCATTGACAAAAACCAGTGTTCATCGAGTAGGGCTTCTTTAGGGTTTTTAGGTTTCATTTGTGAAACGAAAGCGAAGTGATAACAGAAATTACTTAGCTTCGATCGAGTTGTAACACCCTTTGAGATATCTCCGAGAATGTTGTCAATTGGATGGTCTTTGGGAGACTTCCAAGCTTGAGGGAGATCATCGTTTGAAGGCGGATGAGCTACCTCGGTTTCCTCATGGTGTACATCTTTATCCTCCTTAACTTTGACTTTGTCGGGTTGATCAATCCCCGGCTCGCCACCCTTGAGTATGTCTTCCGTAGATGTACCTGCACCATGAACAACACTACCCTTTCCGACGTTTCTCGGATAGGATTCGTCAAAAGTGACATGTACAGACTCTTCCACAACAAGTAATCGTTTATTATATATTCTATATGCTTTACTCGATTGAGAGTATCCGAGGAAGATACCTTCGTCGGCCTTGGAATCGAATTTGCCCAAGTTTTCCTTTCCATTATTTAATACAAAACATTTGCAACCGAAAACATGTAAGTGTGAAACATTTGGCTTTCGCCCTTTTAAAAGCTCATACGGTGTTTTATTTAGAATGGGGCGAATGAGCACCCTATTCAAAACATAACATGCCGTACTAATGGCGTCGGCCCAAAAATATTTCGGTAAACCACTTTCGTTAATCATTGTTCTTCCCAATTCTTCCAAAATTCGATTTTTACGCTCCACAACCCCATTTTGTTGAGGAGTACGTGGAGTGGAGAAGTTATGATAGATACCATGGTTACCGCAATATTCTTCAAATAAATGGTTTTCGAACTCACCCCCATGGTCGCTTCTAATTTAAACAATGTTTGTATTTAATTTATTTTGGGAAAGCTTAGCAAACCTTTCAAAGGCGGAGAACGTATCGCTCTTGCTTACTAAAAAGATAGTCCAAAAAAATCTAGAAAAATCGTCCAATATTACGAAACCGTAATAATTTCCTCCTAGACTTTTAATCCTAGACGGCCCAAATAAGTCCACATGAAGAAGTTCGAGAGGTCTCGTTGTTGAAACGATATTTTTGGATTTAAATGAGATCCTCGTTTGCTTCCCTTTTTGAAAAGCATCACAAAGGTGATCCTTGGTGAACTATATTTTGGGGAGACCTAAGACTAGATCTTTTGAGACTACTTTATTTAGTAAGTCAAAGTTAACATGTGCTAAACGCCTATGCCATAACCATGAATCTTCACTCATTGTTACAAGGCATTTGTCACTTGTTAACGAAACTTCGTTCAAGTCTAACATATAGACATTATTCACTCGCAGGCCATTAATCATACTCTTATTATCAAAATTATGTACAATTTTGCAACAATCTTTTGAAAAAGATACATTGTATCCTTTGTCACATAATTGACTGATGCTAAGTAGATTGTGTTTAAGACCTTCGACAAGCAATACATCAAAAATAGTAGTGGAAGAAGGGTTACCTACACTACCTTTACCTAGTATTGCTCCACGGTTGTTGTCACCATAGGTTACATATCCTTTCTTCTTAGTCACGAAGTAAATGAAGAGTGATATGTCTCCTGACATGTGCCTTGAGCATCCACTGTCGAGAACCCATCTTCTCTCGGTGGTCTCGAGGCATTGTACCCATGGAAATGCAATTAACACGAGAAGGTGCCCAATGGCTTATTGGGTCCTGAATGGTGAGTAACGAAATGGTTGCATTTGGGCAGCCATTGATAAATGCCTTTAGGAACTAAGAATCTCCTAAACCTGCATTTAGCAATGAAGTGGCCTTTCTTGCAACAATAAAGACAAGAGAAATTTATATTTTGATTGCCTTTGCTATCTTCATCCTTTATAACATATTTATATTTTTGATATGGATTAACCATACTTTTTCGAAAGTTTGATTTACCGATTGCAAAGGTAATCTTGGGCTCAAGAGCCTTGTCAAGTTTGGCCTTTAGGTTTCTTACTTCACCTTGCCAAATATAACAAGTATCACACCCATAGTTAATTATTGTATTTCTAAGGTCCTCACAACCTGCTTTTGTGCTTTCTATCATAGAAGCTTTGAGTGCCTCAAGTTTCCTTTCGGATTCTCGAATTTTTTGTTCCAAATGGATAAAAATTTGGTTATTTGAGGCAAGCCTTTTAAAGGCCTCTTTAGCTTCACAGTGTAAAGTATCAAATGTAGCTTGTAATTCATGATGAGACATACTAGAGGATTTTTCATATTTAGCATGTCGTACCTGTTTCTTTTTGTTCTTTTGATGAGCAGAGAGGCATAGGTTTGTAGCTTCATCTTCATCACCAGAACTTTCATCATCGGAGGAGTCGCTATCGCTTTCCCAAGCTATGTATGCTCTCCTTGGCTTTGATGATTTCTTGTGTGATTTGTATGATTCCTTTTCCTTTGTCTTCTTGTTCATCGGACAGTCCGGTTTGTAATGACTGGGCTTCCCACAAGTGTAGCACGACCCTCTAGTCTTTTTGCCTTTTGAGTCATCATCTTTAGAGTACCTCGATTGTTTCCGGAAGTTTACCAAGTTCTTCTCGGAATGTTGGATGCCGTTCTTTCTCACGTAACGATTGTAGCGTTTAACGAACAATCCCATATCTTCGGTCTTGTCCTCTTCTTCTTTGTCGCTCGAGGAATAATCACTTTTCTCTTTTGCTTGAGACTTCGAGGAGGAAGTCTTAAGAGCTATAGATTTATTTTCACTCACCTTTATTTTGTCCTTCTTTTCTTTCTTTTCGTGTTGTTCTAGGCTCAAGAGTACTTGTTCGTGCTCTTGTAGTTTGCCAAATAATGTTGTCAAGTCTAATACGGTAAGATCATTTGCTTCTTTGATGGCGGTCACTTTCGGCTGCCATTCCCTGTTAAGACATCTCAAGATCTTATTAGTAGCAACATCATTGGAAACTGGCCTACCTAATGAATGTAATTGATTGATGAGATGAGTAAATCTCTTTTGCATGTTAGCAATGGTTTCCCCTTGCTCCATGAAAAAGAGATCAAACTCTTGTGTTAGTGTGTTGATTCTTGCCAACTTAACATCGTTCGTCCCCTCATGGGCGATTTGTAGTGAATCCCACATGGCCTTAGCAGTAGGACAATGGGATACACGATAGTATTCATCTACACCTAATGAGGAGATTAGGATATTTTTGGCTTTCCAATCATAATTGTATTTTCTTTCATCATCATCGGTCCATTGTGCTTCGGGCTTTGGCACTAATTCATCATTCTCATTGGTCATGGTTATTTCAATTGGACCATTGAGAATAACGTTCCATATTCTTCTATCTATGGAATTTATGTGCACCCGCATACAGTCTTTCTAATAACTATAATTTTCACCATTGAAAGCGGGAGCTCTATTATAAGCCCCTTTAGGTTCGTTAGCCATTTTCTATCAAAGTTATATTTTGAAGCACGGAGTGAACCGGTGCTCCCGATACCACTTGTTAGACTATGGCACGGATCTAGAAGGGGGGGGGGGGGTTGAATAGATCCCAATTAAAATTTGAGTCGGCGCTACCAATTAAAAATTGGTTTTGAAAATTTGTTTTCAGTGCGGAAGCGGCCGAGGAAAATACAGTCTAAAACGAACTGTTATTGGAAAACCGGATATGCGTCTAGCCTATGGATTAGTGATAATGTAGAATAAGAATCACTACACTAGTCACACTATCAATGATTTATTTCACTTGCTAGGATTCCTAGTTCCAATGATTCAAAGAGCAAACCAAACTAGATACACAACTAAGATAATTTTGGTTTAGGCAAATTATCAAACACTTGGTGTGCAAAAACACTCCAAGTGATATTTATATTGAGTAAGTGATTCCAATTAGTCTAGTACAATATTTTATTGTACTTTGGATTCAGAAACAGAGTTTTAACTTCTTACTCAATTAATATCAAGGTTTGATAAAAGTGCTTATACAAAAATCACTTATTTTTAAGCCAAAAACAAATATGCTGAAAAATAGAGAAGACAAAGATTTGATGAGGCAGTTCCCCCGTCATCCTCGCTTCGGGGTACGTCTGCCCTCAATTTTAAAACTAGAATTGAGATTGCTTTAATAGATATCACCTGTTGAGTATAATAGTTTATACAAGGATTGACAAGCAAATATACAACAGAATTCTCAAGACGTTGAATGTTGCTTCCACTCCTTGTTCCTTGATTCAAGGTGAATCAAGTCCTTCGATTGTTGTTGATAGACCTCCGATTCCAGCCCCTTTGTTGAATAACCCTCAGTTCTTCAAACCCTCGACCCGGCTGATCTCAACTACAACAAATCGAACCCGAAATCTTCCCTTCAATATCACTGAATCCGCTACTAGATTGATGAAGACTTCCTCTTCTCAATCACCTTCGCTAAGCTGAAAATTGATGAAGAATTTGTCCAAAAACCCCCAAAATCAAACCAGTCTTGGAGGACAAAACCCTAAAGGTTTTATTCAAGAAAAAACCTGTCGCAAGCTTCAACCCGAACCGGATTCCCCAATATCAGCTTCGAACGTTATCTCCTTTAACCAATCACAAAGCACTTCAAAAATGGTTGTGTGTAATTGATGTGTTGTGAGATGTTGAAGATGAAGATGAAGAATCTTGGACACCTATTTCACTTTTTCTTGTTCTTTGTACACTTGAATCAATTTTGACAAATGTTAGTTGATACAAGTAACTAAACTTCTATTTATAGTAACAAACCAACCAACCCACTTAACAGCTTTTCAAACAGAGTGGGAAATACTTAAAAACTGAATTTGCGCACGAACGGTCGACCATAGCAGGTCTATGCATCGACGCATAGCCTGCAATTTTGACAGTCTGAAAAACACATCAGTATGCGTCGACCATAGGTCGGCGTGCGCTGACCCGTGGTTCATGCGCTGACCCCTGCGGTCGACTCAAGCCTTCGTGCGCTGACCCGTGAGGAAATGCACTATGTTGTGCGCCGACCCTGCGGTCGACTCAAACCCTGCAAATCTGCAAAAATTCATATTTTTGTGGTTTTCATGCATTTTGTCATGACCACATTTTATCCACATATGTTGTATGAAATATAATAGTTTAGATGAGCATAGAAAAGGATATGATAGGTGATATGTTGCATTTATTTTGTAGAGGTGGAATCGACAATGCTGATTCATCCATGGTGGTCATTTGTCATCATCGAAACCTATGATCGTATGTTGTATGACAGTTTTCCCTTACAAAAATTCCTAAACAATTTCAAATGATAAAATAAAAAATATTAAAAATCATTTTTAGAAACTAGAAATTAAAAGAAGAAAAATGCAATTGGTCTCATATTTTTTGGACCAATAATGAAGGAGATATGAATTTTTAAAATAAAGTGGAATTAAAAGAAAATAAAGAAAATAAAATCAGAAATTAAAACTGATGGAAAAGCGTGGACCGTCTGATCTAAGCTCATTAATTGAGCTGGCAAATCATGAGGCTCACATACGCGCGCCTACCATGTTCCTTGGTCAATGCATCACATGTAGCATTATTATAAGTCATAACATGGAACGGACGAGATTCAATCTGGAAAATGAAATGGATGGTTCAGATTAGATCTGGAGACCAGACGGTGACCAGCGCCACCGTCTTCTTCGGCCAACTTTCGGCCAAGCTCAAATTTGCAGAGAAACAAATGTTCATGAGAAGCCACGATCCAGATACCAATCGAAAGCTGGGGTGATGTACATCACCCCTGTACCAACCAAATCCACTCTAGGTTTCTACATTAAGAGAAATCAGAGATGGAATTTTTGTGGTGTTCACATGAACTTAATGGATTTTGAAAATTCGAAGCTCAAAAGTGTTGCCTCTATGCAGAGGACTTCAGATCACACAACTGTAAGAACAAAAATAGTTCCACAACAGATTCCAGGATTTTGATGATAACAAAGGATGAAACCAAAAATGGCACTCTAACGAAAAGGTTCTAAGTGTGCAGGACTCTGAACAAGAACAAAGGAATCTGATCGCTTTATCAGATACAGAATCAAATCAGATACAAAGTACCAGAAGATCAGAAGCATCTGAAGAGGAAACGCGCTCTAGAAGTTCTGACTCTGAGAAAAACAGCATATCAGAATATCAGAAGCATGTGAAGAAGAAGCGCACTCTAGAAGTTCTAAATCTGAGCAAAACAGCATATCCGGATACCAAAAGCTCTCAACTTCCTCTGAAGTCAACGTTGATGATCTAAAAGACCAGGACTATCAGAAGCTCTGATGTTACATCACAACAATCTCAGAGTAACAGAGTTAACATAAATTTTGACGAAGAATCTCCCTATCCAGAAAGAGTAACGGAAACTACAACTTCAAATGGAAAGAAAGTATATTTGGAAAGAAGTTATTCAAGGAGACAAACCTGCTATGGCAAGAAACACAGAAGTAATGGCATTAAACTCTAATCAAAGTTAAATATTCTGCCATCACTACAACGGTTCCTTCACCTCTATATAAAGGACGGCAAACTTCTTTGTGAAAAACACCTGAACGCACAAAAATATTCCACTCTCTCTCTTAGTCTTTCACGAGCTTTTGCTCATAACGTGAAACCTTTTACTTGCTCAAATTGCTGTAATATTTGCTTTATCCTAGAAGCACTCTAGATTACAAACTCTGTTTTGCCTAAATTGTTTTTGATTGTTCCTCAAGTGACTTTGCGCAGTCTGTATACTTTGGAGGACTAAGAGATCTTTATCTTAGACGTTGGTTGTAATAATCATTCAAGATTAGTGGATTAAGTCCTTTTTGAAGGCGAAATCACCTTGGCCGGGTGGATTGGAGTAGCTTTGTGTTATAAGCGAACCAGTATAAAATCCTGTGTGTTCTTATTCTGAAAAAACGCTTATTTTCTAAAACAATTCAAACCCCCCTTTCTTGTTTTTCTCACCTTCAATTGGTATCAGAGCTTCGGCTCTGTTATTGATTTTCTAATCAAACACTTAACAGTGTAGAGAGATCCAGAACGAGAAAAACTATGGCCCACGCAAATGAAAGAGACAGTTACAATGCTAAGCCTCGTGTCTTTGATGGAGAGAAATTCGATTACTGGAAAGATAGAATAGAAAGTTTCTTTCTAGGCTATGACGATAATCTCTGGGACATTGTCACAGATGGATACAAACCTCCTGTAACAGATGCTGAAGTTGAAGTTCCCAGAAGTAAGATGTCAGACGATCAGAAGCGAGAATTCAAGAATCATCACAAAGCCAGAACGATACTTCTCAATGCCATATCTTACAACGAGTATGAAAAAATTACCAACAGAGAAACAACTAAAGACATACTCGACTCCTTGAGGATGACTCATGAAGGAAACTCTCAGGTCAAAGAAACAAAGGCTCTGGCTCTAATCTAGAAATACGAAGCCTTCAAAATGGAGGATGACGAAGCCATAGAGGTAATGTTCTCTAGATTCCAAACTCTTATTGCAGGACTCAAAGTTCTAAGCAAAGGATACACAACTACAGACCATGTCAAAAAGATAGTCAGAAGCTTGCCAAAGAAGTGGAGACCCATGGTCACTGCCTTAAAGCTTTCAAAGGATCTGAACAACATCAGTCTTGAAGAGCTTGTCAGTTCACTCAGAAGTCATGAGATAGAACTAGAGGAAGATGAGCCTCAGAAGAAGAACAAGTCTGTAGCATTAAAGTCCAGATCTGAAAGACGCAAATCTGACAGAAACAAAGCATTCCAGGCCGAAACAGAAGATGCTGATGACTCTGAACAGGAAGATTCTAATGATGAAGAAGAATTGTCCCTCCTAACTAGAAGAGTTAAACAACTCTGGAAAAAGAGGAACAATAACTTCAGGAGACCAAGACCCAGAGGGGATCGATCAGAATCAATCTCAAAAGGTAAAACTAACAAAGATGTTACTTGTTATGAATGTAAAGAAACATGTCACTACAGGAACGAATGCCCCAAGTTAAAGAAAGACAGCTCCAGAAAAGAGAGCTTCAAGAAAAACTCCCTCAGAACCAAGAAGGGATTGATGGCCACCTGGGATGATAGTGAATCTGACTCATCAGAATCTGACTCTGATGAACAGGCCAACGTGGCGTTCATGGCTACCACATCCAGGAACACTTCAAATGAAGAATCTGAATCAGAAGAGGTATTTTCTAAACTCTCTCGATCTGACCTAGAATCATGCTTGTCTGAAACTCTTAGCTCATATCAGAAACTAAAACAAAAATTTAAAGCAATAAAAGGCTGTCTTGAAGAAAAATTTGAAGAATGTGGCAAACTTGAGATGACAATTCTAGAACTAAAAGATGAAAACAAAGTTTTAACATCACTAAGAGATGCAGCAAAGAAAAATTGTTTAAAACTAGAAGAAGCGTTATCTCAAGCTCCACAAACTTCAAACACGATAATTTATAAATACGAAAAAGCCTTTTAAAAGTTTCTGAAAAATGGGATAAGAAGGAGTGTAATGGCATCCATGATTTATGGAGTCAGTCAGAACAATAGAAGAGGAATTGGGTATGATCCTAAGGAAGCTAAAACTTCTACTAGTGATCAACCTAAATCTCCATTTTCATATCACTATACACACACACAAGAGCAAAAATTTGATAATGCTAGAAAACCCAAGGTGATAAGAAACTCTGGGAAAACTAATCATAAAGGACCCAAGAGACTCTGGGTACCAAAAGATAAGATTGTTTATATTGCAGATATCTTATGCAGCAAAGTTCAAACACCAGTCATGGTACCTGGACTCTGGATGCTCGCGACACATGACGGGAAGAAAGTCTATGTTCCAAAGCCTGGAACTTAGAGACGCTGGATTCGTAGGTTTCGGGGGAGATCAGAAAGGAAGGATCAAAGGCTCCGGAACTATTGGTAATGGTACTTTTCCCTCTATATCTGATGTCCTTTACGTAGAAGGATTAATGCATAACCTGTTATCCATAAGTCAATTAAGTGATAACGGTTATGATGTAATCTTTAATAAAAAAACATGTAAAGCCATAAATCAAAACAATGGTTCTGTCTTATTCACAGGCAAGAGGAAAAACAATATTTATAAAATTAATCTGTCTGATTTAAAAGAACAAAATGTGAAGTGTCTGATGTCCGTTCACGAAGAGCAATGGGTATGGCATAGACGCTTGGGCCACATTAGCATGAGGAAATTATCTCAGCTAAATAAACTCGAGTTAGTCAGAGGCCTATCTAAACTGAAGTTCTCTTCAGATGCTCTATGTGAAGCATGTCAGAAAGGAAATTTTTCAAAAACATCTTTCAAAAAGAAAACTATTGTTACTACCTCTAAGCCTCTGGAACTTCTTCACATTGATTTATTTGGTCCTTTAAAAACAACATCAGTCAATGGAAAGAAGTATGGACTAGTCATTGTTGATGATTTCAGTCGCTGGACATGGGTGAAATTCCTAAAGCACAAGAGTGAGTCTCACTCTGTATTCACTAGCTTCTGTTCCAAAGTGCAAAAAGAATTTGACTCTAAAATCGTAAGAGTCAGAAGTGATCATGGTGGGGAATTTGAAAACAAATTTTTTGAGGAATTATTTGACTCTAATGGAATATCCCATGATTTCTCCTACCCTAGAACTCCACAACAAAATGGAGTTGTAGAGAGGAAGAATAGGACACTCCAAGAGATGGCAAGAACTATGATCAATGAAACAAATGTGGCTAAGCACTTTTGGGCCGAAGCTGTAAATACAGCGTGTTATATTCAGAATAGAATCTCCATAAGACCTATTCTGGAAAAGACTCCCTATGAACTGTGTAAAGGAAGAAAACCAAACATTTCATATTTTCATCCTTTTGGATGCTCCTATTTTATTTTAAACACTAAAGAACATCTGAACAAGTTTTATTCCAAAGCACAGAAAGGTATTATGTTAGGATACTCAGAACGCTCTAAAGGCTACAGAGTATACAATACAGAAACCAAAATTGTGGAAGAATCAATTCATGTCAGATTTGACGATAAGCTTGACCCTGAAAAGTCAAAGCTAGTTGAGAATTTTGCAGATTTAGAAATCACTCTTGCAGGATCTGACAAAACTCCAGAAGCAACTGCCATTCAAAATCCTGAGGAAATTAATCTTCCATTAATCCCAAAGAAAGCTAAAAGTCGCCTCAACATATCTGAAGAATTGATTCTGGGTAACAAGGACGAACCTGTCAGAACCAGATCTACCTTCAAGACCTCTGAAGAGACTCCTCTGGGACTAGTGTCTCTAATCGAGCCTACGTCCTGTGATGAGGCACTTCAAGATAACGATTGGGTTCTAGCCATGCAAGAAGAGCTAGATCAATTCGCAAAGAACGATGTCTGGGATCTTGTTCCTAAACCCAAAGGCACTCACGTTATCGGAACCAGATGGGTATTCAGAAACAAGCTGAATGAGAAAGGAGAAGTCGTCAGAAACAAAGCTCGACTGGTGGCTCAAGGTTACAGTCAACAAGAAGGTATTGACTACAATGAAACCTTTGCTCCAGTCGCCAGGTTAGAATATATTCGTTTTCTTGTATCTTTCGCTATAAATCATTCTATTAAATTATATCAAATGGATGTCAAGAGTGCATTCCTTAATGGTTATATATCAGAAGAAGTGTGTGTCAACCAACCTCCAGGTTTTGTAAATCCAAAGTATCCAGAACATGTTTTTAAACTTAAAAAATCCTTATATGGACTTAAACAAGCTCCCAGAGCTTGGTATGAACGGTTAAGTAACTTTCTTCTGGAACATAATTTTATCAGAGGGAAAGTTGACTCCACACTCTTCTGTAAAAACCTTAACAATGATCTCATGATATGCCAGATATACGTTGATGATATAATTTTTGGTTCAGCTAACGCCTCTGTTTGTCAAGAATTCTCTGAGTTAATGCAGGCAAAATTTGAAATGAGCTTAATGCAAGAACTAAAGTTCTTTCTAGGAATTCAAATTAACCAAACTTCAGAAGTCACGTACGTTCATCAAAGCAAATGCATAAAAGATGTTCTGAAGAAATTTGACATGGCTGAATGCAACTCTGCAAAGACTCCCATGCATCCAACATGCATTCTTGAAAAGGAAGAAGTCAGTAAAAAGGTTTGTCAGAAGCTCTATCGTGGTATGATAGGCTCTCTTCTCTATCTGACTGCTACTCGACATGATATTCTCTTTAGTGTTTGTCTCTGTGCCAGATTCCAATCAGATCCTAGAGAAACTCACTTAACTGCGGTTAAGAGAATTTTCAAATATCTAAAACGAACTCCTAACCTGGGCCTGATGTATGAGAAAACATCAGAGTATAGACTTTCTGGTTATTGCGATGCAGATTACGCAGGAGATAGATTGGAACGAAAAAGCACATCTGGAAATTGTCAGCTCTTGGGAAATAATCTGATATCTTGGGCCAGCAAAAGACAATCAACCATCGCCCTGTCTACGGCAGAAGCAGAATACATCTCAGCATCACTGTGCACGACTCAGATGCTCTGGATGAAGAATCAGTTAGAAGATCTGCAAAGCTTCGAGAGTAACATTCCTATCTTTTGTGACAACACTGCTGCCATCTGTTTAAGTAAGAATCCCATTTTACACTCCAGAGCTAAGCACATTGAAATAAAACATCATTTTATTAGAGACTATGTTCAAAAAGGAATAGTAACATTGAAGTTCATTGATACAGATCATCAATGGGAAGATATCTTTACTAAATCCTTAGCTGAAGATAAATTCCTCTTTATCTTAGAAATCTGAACATTCAAAACTGCCCTGAATAAAATGTGCCTCTGAAGTTGTTAAATAAGACTCTGACATAAACAAATGGACTCTGCCTCTGACTCTGATACTTCTACCTAGTTAGAAGTTATCTGAGTTAGAAATCTCCAGGAACCAATCGTTTGGTATTCCTGAAGATCAGATAAATCAAAACACGTGGAGTGACTTGCGTCTAACCTTGGAACTTCTAGACAGCTGTCCAGCAGTAATCAAAGAACAGACTCTTGAGATCTCCTCGAGCAGTGTGCAAACTGTTGGGATTAGACATCATTTATGAGCTATAATCATTTCTCCTTCTAAACGTGCTAACTTGGTTTTTGTGCTAAAACTCTGATTTGCGTGTCGTTTTGCATGCGCCCTAATTTGGGTATTTAAACACTCATTTCTCACTCTGCACACATTTCACTCTCACTCACTCTTTAAACCCCAGTTCTCTCAAGGCATTTCTGCAAGCAGTTCATCTTCATCTCAGTTCTTCATCAACACCATGGATACTCAACAACAATCTGTGTTCAACTACTCTCAGCAAATGGATTCTAGCAACCCAGCTCATAGCACAAGCAACCCTACTCCAACGGTTACAGGCGTAGTGACAACACCAGTCTACAAGGAGCCTCACATTCTTGATCGTGAGCCTCTTATTCACCTTGAAACGCCATTTGACAAACTGGAAGTGCTGTGTGTATCCCTGGTGGATTTTGATAACATGAGAATAAATGGCGTAGACCTCACTGAAGAACTTCGCAAACAAGGTTGGGAAACTATTTTCAACGCCTCTACGGTCCAGTTTACCCAAATCTCATTAAAGAATTCTTGAGATTTGCTGATGCTGACGATCACTTCATCGTCTCCTATGTTCTGGGAGTAAAGATGGTGATAACTGAAAAGTCCATCGCTGCTCTTCTAAACATGGAGAAAGATGGAGGCAGAAGAATTTACAACATCAACCCCAGGGCGAAATACATATCTCAAGAAATCAATCCAACAATCTTCAAACAAAATGCAGAAGGCAACCCCTCAAAGAACAAAGAACTACTTCAGAACCTCCGGGTTTGGCTGAAGATCATTCTGGGTACAATCCATCATCGCCCAGCGTCAAATTCATCAGATTACATCAATACAAAGCAGAAATGTATTCTGTACTGCATTCATAAAGGTCTGAAGCTATGCCTCCCAGCACTTCTCTTCAAATACCTCAGAGATTCTGTACGAGAAACCAGAAATCACATGAAGCCCAGAACTTACATTCCTCTGGGAAGACTCATCTCAGATGTACTGATAGAAAGTGGTCTCGTGGACCATCTGGTAAAGCTCAGGCTCATGGAAGACATGGCAATAGACACTGGAAAGCCTTTGAACTCCAGGAATCTGAAGAGCATGGGGATTCTGGAGAAGGTCAACGTTAGACCTACTCTATACACCTCTTGGGAAGCCTTAAAAGATCAGAGGAAAATTCCCCATGGTCTATATCTGTTCTCCAAGGAAGAACCCAAAGAGGCAATTCTCCACTATCTCCAAGGTCTGAAGGATGAAGTAGTGGATATCTCAGAATTCAAGTTGAGCGAACTGCCAGATAAATCTCCCAACTTCATGAGGCATAAAAGAGGTCCATATGAGAAAACATCGAAGGCGAAGAAAGCGAAGCTAGGAGAACCCTCTGAATCAAGACCTCCAGCACCTCTGCATGAGTCTTCTGGTAAGTCTGCCTCTCCTGCTCCTTCTGTACAGCAACTTGCTTCTTCTATTCCTCTACCAACACCTCTATACACCCCATCTGAAACCCCTCCTTCAACCACCAGAACATCTCAACCTCTCCCAAAATTCAACCTCTCCACCACCACCTTACCCATATCTGAAGCTGAACAAATGAATTAAACCACCTCCTCATCTTCATCCCCAGAATCACCTCCTTACTTTGTCATCTCATCTGACACAGAACTCTCTGACCCCTCTTCTCCCACTCTAGCCCAACTTCAGACTCAAAATCGTGCCTCACAACAACCACAACAACCTCCACCTAAACCTGAAGTAACCTCACCACCCACAGAACAACCAACCATCACTCCCTCTTCCGTTCAACCCTCTGACCCCGACACCTCTGACATTACCCCTCCAAACACTTCCACTGAACATCAAACTCTCAACCTAAGCCCTCCCCCTTCCTCACCTCCACCATCTGAACCTGAACACTCCCTACCAACCATAGAAGAGGCAATTATGCTGTTTGCAGGAGCATCAGTGGAAAAGGTCAAGTCTCTGACCTTCAACTCTGGCATCAGTGATGATCCTTCCTCTGTTATGATACACTGGAACAGAGTTATTGGCTGGATGACCTCTGAGGCCTTCAAGCTGAAAAACCTCTCTGAGCAAGTCCGAAACGACTTCATCAGAGACACTGAGGCAAGACTACAGGAGCGCTTAGCCAGAGAAGCTGAGGAAGAAGCCAGAAGGGAAGCAGAAGAAATAGCAAGACAAGAAGAACTTCAAAGGGTAAAGGAAGCTGAAGCCAAAGCTCTAGCTGATGCTGCTGCTGCTGAAGCTGAAGCTAAAGCCGCTGCTGAAGCTGAAGCTCTCCGTACTGAAGAACAGAATGCTCTGACTCAGGGGGAGCCCTCTACATTTGCCCCTCTGGTTCTCAAGACCCTTGAGGAGCTTCAGAAAGAGCAGAAGGAAGTCCGAGCCAGATTGGATCAACATGACACAGTCAACGCCAACATCCAGAATCTGCTGACCCAACTGCTTTAGAGGATGCCTCCTCCTCCTAACCCTTAGGCACCTAGGATTATTTCTTGCTTGTTGCTTTTTTTGTCTCTGCTTGTTTCCCGCTTTAATCTCTGATGTTTTTGCTCATATCTGGATATATATATATTTTTTTTCCTGCTTACTATTTCCTTAAGTCTTTTTGATTCT
This sequence comes from Lathyrus oleraceus, assembly GCF_024323335.1. Lineage (NCBI taxonomy): Eukaryota > Viridiplantae > Streptophyta > Magnoliopsida > Fabales > Fabaceae > Lathyrus > Lathyrus oleraceus. The sequence continues at coordinate 348,766,901 of NC_066580.1, forward strand.
GACAAAAAGGGGGAGAAATCTAACAGCTCTGATGAAAAATTGTCTAAATCCTTAAGTACTCTGCAAACATACTATTCAATAAAAATCTATCTAACACTCTTTGATTTAGAAAGTTGCAAAAAGGTAGCTAGAAACTTCATTGCTTGGAAGCTCTGGTAAGAACTTCTGAACTCCCTAGCCTATCTTAGGGGGAGCTCACTTCTATCTGATCTGATAAACTCTTATATCTGAATGTTTCATCTGTCATTTAAGTTTGTTTTGTCATCATCAAAAAGGGGGAGATTGTAAGAACAAAAATAGTTCTACAACAGATTCCAGGATTTTGATGATAACAAAGGATGAAACCAAAAATGGCACTCTAACGAAAAGGTTCTAAGTGTGCAGGACTCTGAACAAGAACAAAGGAATCAGATCACTTTATCAGATACAGAATCAAATCAGACACAAAGTACCAGAAGATCAGAAGCATCTGAAGAGGAAACGCGCTCTAGAAGTTCTGACTCTGAGCAAAACAACATATCAGAATATCAGAAGCATGTGAAGAAGAAGCGCGCTCTAGAAGTTCTAACTCTGAGCAAAACAACATATTCGGATACCAGAAGCTCTCAACTTCCTCTGAAGTCAACGCTGATGATCTAAAAGACCAGGACTATCAGAAGCTCTAATGTTACATCACAACAATCTCAGAGTAACATAGTTAACACAAATTCTGACGAAGAATCTCCCTATCCAGAAAGAGTAACGGAAACTACAACTTCAAATGGAAAGAAAGTATATTTGGAAAGAAGTTATTCAAGGAGACAAACCTGCTATGGCAAGAAACACAGAAGTAATGGCATTAAACTCTAATCAAAGTTAAATATTCTGCCATCACTACAACGGTTACTTCACCTCTATATAAAGGACGACAAACTTCTTTGTGAAAAACACCTGAATGCACAAAAATATTCCACTCTCTCTCTTAGTCTTTCACCAGCTTTTGCACATAACGTGAAACCTTTTACTTGCTCAAATTGCTGTAATATTTGCGTTATCCTAGAAGCACTCTAGATTACAAACTCTGTTTTGCCTAAATTGTTTTTGATTGTTCCTCAAGTGACTTTGCGCTGTCTGTATACTTGGGAGGACTAAGAGATCTTTCTCTTAGACGTTGGTTGTAATAATCATTCAAGATTAGTGGATTAAGTCCTTTTTGAAGGCGAAATCACCTTGGCCGGGTGGACTGGAGTAGCTTTGTGTTATAAGCAAACCAGTATAAAATCCTGTGTGTTCTTATTTTGAAAAAGCGCTTATTTTCCAAAACAATTCAAACCCCCCTTTCTTATTTTTCTCACCTTCAACAACAACAGCAAAAAACAACCAGTATATGAGCAGATTCGAAGAAATTAAAATGTGAAGTGAACCTCTGATTTGCAGAGCTTGGAGTCACAAATCCTTGGTATGGATGCTTGCAGCCTGTTCTTTAGATCAAAGGGAAGAAGGCTAAGGAACTTTAGATCTAAGAAAACAATCGATGCAATTGAATTCTAGATCTGAAAATTGAGGGAAAAATTAGTGAGTTCCTTTGGTGTGAGGGTGAGGATTCAAATGCACAGCATTTATGGTGCCTTGAGGTTAGTGAAATGAAGAGCAATGGCATTGTATTTATAGGAGAAGCAAGCTGAAATGCATGATCAAAATGCTTGCATGAATGGAAAGGGCCTCCATGCATGGGCCTGTACAGGCGCATGGAGGGCCCAATTCCACTTGGATTTGGCAGCTGATGCTAAGCATGTGCAAACTGGACGTGCAAATTGTTCATAATCATCTCATGCAATGCAAATTTTATGAATTTCCAAAATTGTACCATAATGTTCATGTCTTCGAAAATGGCTCTTCCAAGCTTGAAACACAACCTTATGAGTAATGGTTGGAAAGCTTTTTGCATGAGGATCATTTGTTATGTTGATCACAACTTCATTTGAGCCTTGGAAATTGATGAAAAATGGTCATGAAGTGTAGGGTGCAAAACATGTACATGTGAGATTTTCAAAAATGGCCAAAGTTCAAGCCCTTTTGTTTCAATGATGCAAGCTCCAAATGATAAAATCTTAAACACCAAAGTTGTATATATTTTCAAGACAATAAATTTGGACTCACATTTTGCATCATTTGGATTTTTAATGAAGAATTTATGGGCACTTGAAGTTGGACTTTTTCACATTTCAATGCTTTTAGTCTAAAGTAACCTATAATGTTTTGCATTATCACATGTATTTCTTTTAGGAATTTGAAATTTTTCTCAACATAAAATTTGAAGTAGACATCTTAATTTTTCCAATGCATTTGATCCCACCTCAAAATAATGCAAAATGAAGGAGTTATGTCCTTGGGAAGTTGACCCAAAATTAGGGTTTCAGTCAAAATGACCTATAATGTCTTGGAATGGATGATGACCTTCTAAGATTCAAATCACCTTTTGATGAAAATGAATGTTCTTCATATGGTTCTTAAGAACATATTTTCTCTTGGGGTCATCTCCATTTGACAAACACATGAAAAGTTAGGTCTCAGTGTATTTCAAAATAGTTAGATGAATTGACTGATCAACTTCTCAAGTCTAAACCTCATATCTTGATGAAGTGATGATTGAGGACACTCAAATAAGTTTAAATATGCATGAAATGATGAATTAAATAAATTCCCTTGATTGCATTTGATCATGGATTGAGGTTGCTTCATGAGCAAGGCACAATTGATGAACAGATGAATTAGGGTTTCCTTGGGAAGCAATCCTCAAGCCCTTGATTTTCTTTGATCAAAATGATGAATTGAGATACTCGGGAAGCATATTTGATGGATGAGAGCTTTGGGAACCATTTCCATGCTTGCCTTCATCTTCTTTTGACCATACCAATGCACATAGGATCTTCTAGAAGCTTTGGATCTTGTGACTGCTCAAGCTACAAACAAGAGATGTTAGTGACATATTTTTGTGCTTTTGGTTAGTAAATAAAATGATAAAAGCAATAATATACAATTCAAGCATGCTTGGTGATCTCAAACCAACTCTCAAGGGATCCCACCTAAAGGTAAAGAGTCAAGATGCTATGATCCTTGAGGCAAGATGCAAATGCAATGTTATGATGCCATGAGGGATCTTAGGGTCATAATTGGGTTCTTACAACGGGTATCCTCCTTGACAATCCCAGGCAAGTCTATCCTTGATATCTTCATACTAACCGATGACAGATTTTCTTCCCCGTTGAGTTTATCCTTGATATGTTCATCTTAACCGATGACGGATACTCTCACCCTTGGTCTTCTGCCCAGTAACGGGTAGTTGTAAATCCTATTTTCTGCAGTTCTCCCCAGCAAGGCTATTCTTACCAAGTAACCAGTAATGAATATTCCCTTCTGTTGTTTCCCAGCGAGTCATCCTTGATATGTTCATCCTAATCGGTGACGGATGTCCTCTCTGTCAGATTTTTTATTATCTCCTTACCCAGTAACAGGTAGTAGATAATCGATTTCTTCTCCTCCTGTGTTGAAGTTTATTTCTCCTCAGTTGAGTTGAGGGCGCATTTCCTTAGTGAAATCGCTTTTCCCTGCATGATTCAAGTATTTCAGTTTTATCCTGACTTACTCGTATCCTTTGAAGATGTTGTTAGTTCCCCGGCTGAGTCTTTTCCATGTTGTATGGAATCCCTCAAGTCCCCCCAGTAGTTTTAAGTCGTAGCCTGGCCCGCGCATAACCCTTTATCCCCCAAAGTCTATGTCTCCCTAGTGAGTTTCCCTTACGGAATGTATTATACTCCTGCGGACTTTCGGTCTCACTGAGTTCTTTTCCTTTATGGCAATATTTCCCCACAAAGAATTTATTTTTTGCATTTCATATCATATGCATCATGAGGTCTCTTAGGGACCAAAATTTGTTTCTATATGTTGTTATTTAAGCACATTCTACTTAGTCGACATGAAGATTTTAACCTTCGCCTCCTCAGTTAGAATGTCCTGAAATAGGGGCAGCTGTAAGACCCCAATTTTGACCCTAAGATCCCTCATGCAAATTTATCATAAGCATTAGCATTGGGATCATACCCTGGCATCCTCCTTACCCCTCCTTCATTGGGTTTGTTTTGGGAGATATCACCAAGTACTTTGTGATTGTATCATACTTGTACATTATCATTTTACTAACCAAAATACAAAAAATATGTCTTTGCATATGCCTAACTCTTTTGTAGGTAGGGCATGATCTCCATTGATCTATCAAGTTCATATTTAGGGTTTGAGACCCTCATGACAAAGAGCACAACCATGAATTGATTTAAGAATGGTTATGGGCATCATATATGAGTCTCAATGATTTCTACATGTTATATTGATCAAGTTTTCTTCAAGAGTTTGAGGGTGATTTACCTTGGAAACCTTAGTTTGACTGGGTATCTTGAGTAACTTCTCCAATAAGCTATCTCACCAATTGATCAAATTTCTCAAGGGACACTTCAAAATTCATCATCTTATGCATATATGATCTACCATGAGCCTATAAAGTCAAGAGAATTGAAGATTTGCAAGTTGGTTGATGGTGGTTGGCGAGATGAATTCATCTCATCAAAACTGGGTCTCCGTAGACCCTATCTCCTACAATGTTCACAATATGAAAATGATTTCAAGAGCAAACTTACTCTAAATTATATTACGAACAACTTTCATGTTGATACCTAGAGCTAGTTTTGCTTGGAAAATCATTTTATATGTTGAAACATTATAGGTCATTTTGTCTAAACCCTAATTTGAAAGTCAACTTCCCAAGGCCATAACTTGCTCAATTTTTATGAGATGAAATATTTCCAAGTTGCAAAATCTAATTAAATATGTCTACTTCAACTTTGGTGTTTTGAGTGAGAGCTAATTCAACTTTTTTGAGCATGTGATATTCGGCTACATTTTAGGTCACTTTTGACATATACCATTGAACAAGTGATTTTTCCAAACTTCAAAAATGCATAACTCTATCACTTAAAATCCAAATGACATGATATTGGTTACCATTTTGAAGGTCTTTAAAATATCTACAACTTTGATGAATATACTTTTCTCATTTGAGGCTCACATAAAAGTTAAGCAAGGTGGAATATTGAGATATATGGCTTGACACTTAGAAAAACTTTCAACATGTTGAAATTTCCAAACTTCCACCTCAAAATTCATCATGATACAAGCTCCAAATGGAAACTTGTTGAACATGAAAGTTGTTCCTCTTGATCTAACCTTTCCAAAAAGTCCAAGTTCATCTATTTTGGACAAGAATTGCTAGGGCTGCGTATGGCATGAACATGGTATCATCATGTGGAAAAGATCAAACTTCAAATCTACATACACACTTGCCTTGCAATCCAAGTTGATTTCAGACTCTCTCAAATTCATTTGTAGACCTTAAGCAATAATCTCATGGGTCTGTACACGCGCATGCACCCATGCATCATCATTTTCCAATTTTGGAAAGTGAATTTGAAGGTGCAAATATCATGAGCTACAACTATAAATAGAGCCCTCTAGCATCAGAATTAAACACACATTCGCCCCAGCTTTGATCCTAAACCCCTAACCCTTCCATTTGAGAGGATAAACCTGAGAATTTCATCTTGAAATTGAGTTTGAATCTCACTGTTTTGAGATTCAAAACTCCATGGATCCAAGACTTTTTGTGCATTTCATTCTACTCCTGCAAGCATTCTGAGTGAGATCAAGCACGAGCTAAGGCAAGAACAGTTGAATCCAGACCTGCATTGAAGGTATTTTCCAGAAAATTTCATCTCTTCGATTCTCTCTCAATCTTGCTCAATTCTCTTGATTCTTTGGTTGTCTGAAGTCCTACCAATGTAGGCAAGAAGATTGTGTTGCTTAGAGGTCAAATCGAAGCAACTTAGTTGACATACCTCAAATTTCAACTCCTCATATCTTTCTATATGTGAGGAGTTAGTTAAAATTGAGGTGATATTCGTGATCTACACCGTTTTTCCTTTCAGATCATGTCATCCTTTTTCATTTATGATGTGGTGATGAATGGACCAGTCCGGCCAAGGTCGCCTGAGAAGACGACCGACGCTTTGCTCCAACAATGATGTAGAATGGTCCTAAGCCATTTCATGAGTTCAATTTGTTTTAATCATGAGCGTACGCTTTAATTACCAAGCATGTGAACGTTTGACTCAGGCGCACCATGGAACCCGCGCTGGTGGCCACTTGATCTGCCACCTCAATTAATGAGGGAGATCAAGTGACCCACGTTTTTCTGATTATTTGAATTTCATTTTAATTGCTTTAGTTTCATTAATTCATATTAACTTTAATATTGATCCAAAAAATATGAGAGTTTCACCAAAAAAATTCAAATATTTTCCTCTTTTATATTTTGAATTAAAATTATTTTTTGGATCATTATTAATATTTTTCATGATTTAATTGATTTTTAATTTATTTTTAATTGTTAAAAAATACTTCTTTAAAAAATCTGAATTTTTGTCTCCAAGGTCCTTTGACCTTGTTTAACCTATGATAAATCTCATGGCCATTTATTTGGTGTTTTGATGAGGTTTTAGGAATTTGACAAACCATATTTAATTTAAATGCATGATTTTAGTATTTTTAATTGGAATAAAATCCAAATAATTTTGTTGACCAATTGTGATGACTTGTTTATGTTTGACTCTTGTTGTTGGGCCTTGATCAAGATTGATTTGACTTTGTCAAATTAATATCATTGGATTTAGGGGATTGATGGAATGTACATTCCATCTCCCAAAATGAACGAATAATATTAATTTGGTAAAAGTCCTCCTTTGATCAATTTGAGATTTCATCTATTCCCCTCCCACTTCATCTCATTCCCCTTCTTTATGCATTCGTCTCATTTGGCCTATGATATCTCAAAGTCCTAAAGCTAGTTGATTGAAAAATTAACATGAGTATGGATGAGATTAGGCCACACCTTTTGCATATTCTTTTTGTGTGTGGTATGTTTCGTGAGCATAGTTCATAATACTATGTCTCTAACATGCATTAACACCAAAATTCTATTGCCCGACCTCAAATAGTTGTGACTTCTACATAACTCCAATTACGATTGCTTAACATAGCGCTAAATTTGTGACTTAAAAGGCATAACATTCTAGTTAGTGAGATTGTAAGTCTCCCCTCTTTCATGGTATTGTGTGGAAATTTGGCCTTTTTTCCTTCCTTTGGAAGATGTCTTGGTTCAAGGATCCATGCTTGTGATAAGTGGGTTGAGTGTTCTCCAAAGAATGTCTAAGAATGAAAAGAAAAAAACAAAACAATACTAACTTCTAACCTATTAACTACTAACTTTTAATTTCAAGCCCTTTACTTTAATGTCATTTAATTCTAGCTTTTATACATTTTCCATTGTTCATATCATTCTAATTGTTTATGTTAATGCAATTTTCCCTTTGTCCACTTGGACCATATTGTGTGATATATTTTGTTTGTGATTTGCTTGTTTGTGTGGTCTTTGACCATTAATGTACATAATAACAACAAAAAACCCTAAAAAACTTTTGTGTGGACTGTTGACTTGATCTTTGACAAATGGACTTAGAACTTAGGCAATAATCCTATGCTAAAGGACTTGGACAATGCCAACTTATTGAGAAACCAAGTGCTTGCAATTTGAAACTTCATCTGATACATCATTCAAGATCTCTCTAAGTTCATCTGTAACATGATCATTGTGAAGCTGTTATTTTGAACCTATGACTTGTGGAATTCATCTTTTACATGGGCTACCTTGAAGAAGATCATGGAATGGATAAGCTTGGATGTGGCCATCTTTATTTGATGCTTTTCTCTTCAAGATAATATAATTGTGCATTTGTGTGTTGCTTGATTCTAAAAGTCCAAGAGAATTATGGGTTTCTATTGACACTCTTGTCTATTGGATTGCTACCCATTTGGTCAGATCTTTTCAACTCTTAACTTTTAATTTTGTACATAGGATTAGTCTCTTCATCTTCTCCCATTTATTTAATTTCAAAACATCTCCCCCCTTTTTCAAAACCTTCTTTGATTGAACTTATTTTGTTCTAAACTTTGACCACTTTGCAAAAGGCTAGAAACTTTGGCCTTATGCCATTGCATTTTCAAACTTATTTTCTTAAATCAAACTTGTAAATGAACTTAACTATACTTGACTTAACCTTTCAAAAAGCCAAAAAAAAAGAACTAACTCATTCAAACCATTTTTAGGCCTTTGTGCCTTTCAAACTTATTTTTTGTTAAAAGTAATGCATCCACTTTGAAATTTGTATCACGAACTACGAGGTTTTGACCCCTCATTTTTATGTTGGTACGTAGGCACAAGACCGAAGATCTTTCCAAACACAAAAATATAATTAATGAATTCTTTTCTCATCCCCCCATTCTATTTGTTTGTAAACATCACTTTGTACCAAATACATATGCACACAAAAAAGGCTCCCTAGGAGTACCTAGGACACTTTGGGTGCTAACACCTTCCCTCTGTGTAACCAACCCCTTTACTTGTAATCTCTGGCATTTTATTAATTTTGATTTGAAAACTTCTTACTTTTGGGTTTTGTTCGTACTTTTTCCCTTTTCCCTTGGAAACAATAAAAGCGTGGTGGCGACTCTTGTTATTTGATCTCTAGCTTATCCATAGCTTGACGATCATGAATTTACCGCTACACATGGTTAACAACTTTGCCCCAGAATTCGATCCATTTATGGAACCAGCTAGAAAGAATGTTCCATGAACAGTTCTACATGGGGCAGATGAAGATAAGTTTGAAAGAGTTGGCTAGTGTCAGACAAAAAATCACTGAGCCAATTGACGGCTATCTAAATAGATTTGGACTACTCAAAGCCAGGTGTTTTACACAAGTGCCCGAACATGAGTTGGTCGAAATGGCCACTGGGGGCCTTGATTACTCGATTAGAAAGAAGTTGATTACTCATTACCTAAGGGATATGGCCCAGTTGACTGACAGAGTTCGACAGGTGGAACGTTTAAAAGAAGAAAAGGCTAGAACAAACAAAGGGAAAAGGGTAGCCTATGTCAATTTTAGGAAAGATCATGAAGATTCGGGCCTTGAAGTTCCATACTTCGACGATACAGAGATCGATCTTGCTGAGTTGACACAGGGGTCACCATATGCATGCAAAGTTTTGGCCCCTTCGAACGGGAGAAACCCTGTCGAACCTGAAAAGAATGACAAGTTTCCTAAGAAAACATATACTTTCGACGTGGCGAAATGTGACGAAATTTTTGACCTACTGGTTAAAGATGGTCAAATAATAGTACCTCTGGGTGCTAAAGTATCTCCTTTAGAACAAATAAAGAAACGAGGGTTTTGTAAATACCATAGTTTTTGGGTCATAAAATGTCTCAGTGTTTGCTTTTCAGGGATCTGGTGCAGAATGCAATCCAGGAGGGAAGACTCAAGTTCGATGATAAGCCACGAAGTCAGATGAAAATCGAATTCGATCCTCTGCAAATTGCTGAAGCTCATTATACTGAGCCAGAAGAGGTGAATTACATTGAAGATGCTGATGATTTCTGTATGACCGAAGTTACTGAAGACTTCGTCCATGATCTTGTCATGGTTAAAGTACATGAGTACTTTGAGCAGGCACCTCGTGATGGTTTGGCCCTAAGGGGTACGATAGACATCGAGAAGGAAAATGTTCAAGCCTCAAATATCGAGGATGCTAGAAATTCAAAGTTAGTGATGATCACTAAAGAGACTGCTGATAGTTTCATTCAGCTGGACAAGGCCATTGACGACCTTCAGAAACAATTCCAAAAGCTGGCTATTACTGAGGAGATCCACATGGAAGTTAATATGGTGGAGGTATCTCGAGAAGTCTCAATGGAAGTCGATGATGAAGGTAAGCAAGAGGAATACAATAAGGTCGCCTTTCCTCAGGAAGAGGAAACATTGTCAGATTTCCTCCGAAGGTGCCAAAAGAAGAAATCAGAGGTGATGTTATGCCCCAGGTGCAGTGTTGTCTTCGAAAAAAAGGCAGCTCAGAATCTGGAGGGGGTTAAGAGAGCGCACCACCAAAATGGATATAAAGCCATCCATAATAATCAAGCGGGTAAGCCAGAAAGGTTCTTCGATCCCAGGAGATATCCTGATCTTAGGCGCCCTATGGTGAAGTTGAATGAAACCAAACAAGCTAGACGAAACATCCAACCCATGACCTTTAAGCCAAGCATCGAAGGGTCAGATGGGAAGTGGGTCAAGCAGGCTGAGGGGAGAAAACGTGGCCATGGAAAGTGGCAGAAGTTCGAGGTTGAAAGAGGTTAATCGTTGGCCTATCACCAGGAATTCCGATCCAATAAAAGGACCGCACATGTGTCCAAAAATTATAAAGGAAAGAATCCCATGACGAGGTCCTAGTGGAGAAGAGAGCGGAGAAGGAGAAAAGCCAAAAGATAAGCTGGCGAAATAGACCAGGCTGAATTAAGTACCAACGTGATGGTGAAGAAAAAGGATGGCCCTAACCTCACCAAAAGAGATTCCAAGATTTTAAATAAGACGGTCGGAGAAAATCAGATAGTTGCCGAAGACGAGTTATTAACTGACAACTTCGACTCTGGTTAGGAAGATTCCTTAGACATTATGGTCGGAGTGGTATCCATGATGCCCAGAGAATTCGATCGGCTCACCGAAGTCGATGATAATGAGAGTATGACCGAAAGGGAAATGGCCGCCCACAAACCAGTCTGTTACTATATACTGAACAATGGCTGTGTCGAGAGCAGAATGCTTTTTTCGAGCGGCCTAGTGACACCATGAAGAGCCATTTAAAACCCCTATTCATCACCGAAAAAGTCAAAAACATCCCAGTTAACAAAATACTGGTAAATTATGGAGCGACTGTGAATCTGATGCCCCATCGCATGTTGGCGAAAATTGGAAATTAATGACACTGATGCCAAACCTCATAATATGGTGTTGACAAATTATGAAGGAAAAATAGGCTCCACCCTGGGGACTATCCAAGTTGAATTGATTGTAGGAACGCTTACTAGGTCCACAATGTTCATGATTATGGAAACAACGGCAAACTACAACATGTTGCTGGGAAGAGAATGGATCCATAGAGTCGGAGCAGTCCCGTCTTCGATGCACCAGAGGATTATAATTTGGCATCTAGATGGCATTGTTGAAAATATAGAGGCAGATCAGGGATATTTCAAAAACCCTATCAATCATGTCGACAAAAGCCAATTTGACAAGCACTTAGCTACTATATCCCCTTGTGACTCAGCTGAGTTTTCGTTCACCCCTGATGACAACGCCTACTGTTCCTTATCGCTCCACCCCCACTATGGCTTCTGGTGGGACAGAGAGGTAGTAGGCAAAGACAACTTCGGATATTTAGGAGTAGCCGGAATTGACCCCACAGGGTGGGGAAGTGAATATAGTGATGATGATTGAGTTCGCAGCATTAAAGAAGATTTCGGCCTACATAGCCGAAAACAAGCAGCAATTAGCCTTAGAGGCCGAAATAAAAAACATGGTTGTCGAAGCCAGTGAAGTTTCTCCACCAGTAGGTCCTAGAAAAGATTTTCACCCAAGGCCACCTGAAGAAGGTCAAGACAAAAAGCGAGACCAGAGGCTTGACGCGATCTACAATGACGAGCCTTTGGGTTTCAAGAAGGACCCGCTAGCAACCAATGCTAAGATGCTGGCTCAAGATCCACTCGAAGAAGTAGACTTGGGAGAGGGGGTAATAAAAAGGACAACTTACATCAGTGCCAACATCCATCCTCAACTCAAGATCGAAGTAGCCCAGTTGCTGAGAGAGTTTAAAGACTGTTTCGCATGGGACTATGACGAAATGCCTGGTTTGAGCAGGGAGCTGGTCGAATTAAAACTGTCGATCAAACCTGGGAACAAGTCGGTGAAGAAAAATCCAAGAGGATTTTCCCCAATAATATTATCGAAAATCAAGGAGGAAGTTGAAAGACTTATCTGTTCTAACTTCATTCGTACTTCCAGGTATGTCGAATGGTTAGCTAACATTGTGCCATTTGTAAAAAACAATGGTACGTTAAGGGTTTGCATAGATTTTAGAGATTTGAATACTGCAACTCCAAAAGATGAGTATTTGATGCCAGTGGAGGAAATGTTGGTCGATTCTGCCATAGGTTATGAATATCTAAGCATGCTTAATGGTTATTCTGGGTACAATCAGATATTCATTGCAGAAGAAGATGTCCCAAAAATGGAATTTCGTTGCCCTGGAGCCTTAGGTACCTATGAATGGGTAGTGATGCCTTTTGGTTTGAAAAATGCAGGGGCAACTTACCAAAGGGCGATGAATTTGATCTTCCATGATTTTATAGAAACTTTTATGCAAATCTATATAGACGATATTATTGTTAAATCTATTTCGTGGAAGAGTCATATAGAACACCTTTGAATATCTTTTGAACGAATGAGAAAATATGGTTTAAAAATGAACCCTCTAAAATGTGCTTTTTGTGTGCAGGATGGGGATTTTCTAGGTTTTGTGGTCCATAAAAAAGGGATTGAAATAAACCAGAATAAAACCAAAGCCATCATGGAAGCGAAAGAGCCATCAACAAAGAAAGGTTTACATTCACTTTTGGGCAAGATCAATTTCCTAAGGAGATTTATCTCAAACCTTAGTGGGGAGACACAAGCATTTTCGCCTTTGCTTCGACTCGACAAGGAAGTGTTCGAATGGAGGAAAGCTCAGCAAGTGGTGTTCGATAAGATCAAAGTGTACTTGAGCCACCCACCAATTTTGACGCCACCTTGTAGAAATAAAAGTATGAGATTGTACATATCTGCATCTGATAAAACCTTAGGAAACATGTTAGTGCAAGAGGATGATAATGGTGTCGAAAGAGTTATTTATTACCTCAGTAGGGTTTTGAACGATGCAGAAACTAGATATAGCATGATCAAAAAGTTGTGTTTATGCTTATATTTCTCCTGTACAAAATTAAAGCATTATATCAAACATGTTGACGTGTATGTTTCATCTCATTATGATATTATTAAACATATGTTATCTAAACCAATTTTTCATAGTCGAATTGGGAAATGGGCATTGGCATTGACTAAATTTTCCTTAACATATATGCCATTAAAAGCTGTGAAAGGCCAAGTAGTAGCAGACTTTATAGTCGATCACTCTATTGACGTTGAAGCTTTGAACTATGTTGAATTAGGGCTGTGGAAGCTATACTTTGATGAATCTAGCCATAAGAATGGCACAGGTGTCAGAGTCATAATTATTTCTCCAAATAAAATTCTAACGACATTCCAATATAAAATGGAAGGCATTTGTTCAAATAACGAAGCTGAATACGAAGCCCTCATACCAGGACTTGAAATGTTATTGGAATTGGGGGAAACTCGGGTCGAGATAATGGGAGACTCAAAGGTAGTCATAAAATAGATCATAAAAGAATATAGGTGTGTTAAGGAGAATCTGATCATGTATTTTATAATCATCAGTCGATTGTTAAAAAAGTTCGAAATGGTTTATATTCGACATATACCACGAATAGAGAACATGATAGGTAATGACCTGGCCCAAATTGCATCTGGGTATAAAATATTGAGAGGAAAGTTGCACAAAGTAATAGAAGTCAGAGGAAAGGTAGTGGGAACCAGATTAACTCCATTGGATTTAGAACAAACAAGATTAGGATGTGCTAATGAGGGAAATTTCGAAATATTGGCGATAGGCAGTTTGGCAGAGGAAGACTGGAGAAAGCCAATAGTAGTATACCTATAGAATCCCATAGCCTCTGCTGATCAAAAAACCAGGTATCGAGCATTAAGTTATGTTCTTTTGGGTTCAAAGTTGTTTAAGAAATCTCCGGAAGGAATTTTGCTAAAATGCCTTAGTGAGTCAGAGGCATACTTTGCCCTTTCAACTGTACATAGTGGAACATGTGGGGCACACCAAGTCGGTCATAAGATGAAATGGCTTTTATTTCGACAAGGAGTGTATTGGCCAGGTGCATGCAGGCATACAACATGTCCCTGCAAGTGAATTACATTCTATCATCAAACCATGGCCATTTAGAGGTTGGGCTTTAGGCTTGATCGGAGAAATTCGACCTCCCTCTTCAAAAAGTCAAAGATACATACTGGTAGGAGTTGATTATTTCACACAATGGATTGAAGCCATACATTTGCCAAATGTGAGCCAAGAGGATGTGATCAAATTCATTCAAAAGTATGTTATTTATAGGTTTGGAATTCCATACACAATCACAACGAATCAAGGATCAGTATTCACTGGTCGGAAGATGAAGGAGTTCGCCACAGACATGGGTTTCAAATTGTTAACGTCGACACCCTATTACGCTCAGGCTAATGGACAAGTTGAAGCTGCCAATAAGGTGATCATTGGTTTGATTAAAAAACATGTAGGGAAAAAACCTAAGAATTGGCACAAGACTCTGGACCAAATTTTATGGGCATGTTGTACGTCCCCTAAAGAGGCTACTAAGTCGACCCCCTTTCGCCTAACTTTTGGCCATGATGTTGTTTTGCCAATAGAAATCCGCCTACAGCCCCTAAGGATTCAGAGGTAACATGAACTCCCCACAAAATCATATTGGAGCATGATGTTGGATAAGTTGGTCGATTTGGACGAGGAAAGGTTAAGTGCCTTAGAATTGCTAAGGCAACAAAAGAAAAGGATAGAAAACTCTTATAATAAGAAAGTGAAAGTTAAAAGTTTTACGCCTGGAGATTTGGTCTGGAAAGTGATCCTTCCAATGGATCAAAAAGATAGAGCCTTGGGGAAGTGGTCCCCAAAGTGGGAAGGCCCTTTCCAAATTCTGCAGATCTTTTCTAATGGTGCCTATGAGATCGAAAAGCTCAGAGAAGATAGGAGGATTATAAGAATAAACGGGAAGTATTCGAAAAACTACAAACCGACAATCCAAGAAGTAAAAATAAGAGACGAGTAATCGCGTAAATAAAGCAAAAGCCAAAATGGTCAAAATGCCAAAATGGTAATAATAAAGTCATAAGGCCAAAAGACCAATATTCATTACAAGTAGAAATTTTGTTACATCATCAGACAAATAAAAATAGCATTAAAAGGGAAGATTGGCTTTAATCTGAAGATACTTGGCTTTGAGGAACTCCAACCGTTTTTCGCACAAAGATCTTTTTGAGCGAAGGATTTTGATGTCAGATTCAAGCTGTCGAGCTTTTTTGACAAACTCCATGCCAAGTGATAGATCTTGAGCCATCAAAGCATCATCAGATTCCAACAGTTGTTGCCTGTCCTTTTTAGCATCAGAGATTTTGGCATGCATTTCTGATATTTGTTATCTCTAGAAACTGATGTTACGATCATGAGCATCGACTTTCTCTTTATTCTTTTGCTTCTTCTATTCCGACTCCATGGCCTTATTGGTATATTCAGTAGTAGCATCCCAAGCTGCAGCCTCAAAACCAAATTTTTTCTCTATCTCTCCCGTAAGGTGAGGTAGCAACTTATGATCCGCAACAGCTTGGTCGATCATGGTCCCTATCTCCAGAATAACATTCTCCACTTCAGGGGAGGCTTCTAGCAAGTAAACCTAGCTAAGAAGAGCTTTCAGAGTTAAAGGGGCAGACAGATCAGCCAGCAGCAATAGAAATAAGTCACCCTTAAAGACTTTGTCCTTGATTTTGGAAAGGATTTCACCCGCAGGGGTGCTCAAAGGCTGGTCTTCTGATACTGAAGTGTTATGACTCTAATCAGAAGAACTCCCCCTGCAATTTAGCATCGCCTTTAAATACTCCAGTGGTTGACTTCGCTTTAAGATAACCAACTTTTCTGCAGAAAGGGCACAAATGTTACTTGACGAAACTCCAACTGTCGGATTGTCAACCATTGTAGGGGTTTGAGTTCGAGCATGTTCTTCACCCACATTAGCTCTTACTTCTGTTTGGCTCTCGATGTTATCAGGGTTAGTCTCCAGATTTCCTTCAGCCGCTTCCTCTACCACCATGTCTTCGATGCCCCATCCCTTTCCCTGAGGCTCATTCATTTCTGCCGCTGTGTGTAGACCAGCCCCGAGGGTTTCTTCGTCCCTAGCTAGTTCATCCTCAACCATAGGGATTGGGTTACCTTGGGCCTCATTTTCTTCGCTCGAGTCAGTCTCATGACCAGAGTCACTGGTATGAATATGTTGAGTAGTGGTTTTTGGTGGCGAAGCATCGAGATTACCGGTTGGAGGTTGATTAATCTCACTCATGGACCCCTTTTCGGAGGATGGTCGATAGGTAGGTTCGCCAACGCTGTTCAAAACATATGGCACAAAGGAAGGCTTGGAGGAGGCATATTTCTTAGGAAAAATAATGATGACGCTGACGTCACCAGACAAATGGAGAAACTAAAAAAGTTTTACCAATATTGAGACACGTGGTTGTATCAGCCATTGAGGCGTCAAAGTAAGGTCTCAAAAAATGTCTTTCTCTCTTGTGTGTCGAAAATGACATTTTTTGGGGGGAAATCTGTTAGCTCAAATTTTTGACGCCCACTTCAAATTACCAAAATTGGAAAAGCATGTACAACTGATTTCGAATAAGAGGTGATTCAACCAGCTGAGGGTAGACTGGCTTAGCTGATTGGATAAAGATCAAGCTTATAGCTGAAGTTTTGGAGAAGTTCCTTAAGGAGCAGTTAGAAAATGGTTTCGATCAAAGATTTGAAATTTAAATAAAGGAGGGAAGATTACCTTCATTAGAAACCACGAGGATACACATGGAAGCATAGTGAGCGAACATACACATGCAGGACGCCACGTGTATCAACATGATTAAAGAACCATCAGAGCGGTTATTTCAATCCAGTATAAATATATGGTCTTATAGTTAGAAAAGTGTGTGTCAAATTGTGTACAAAAAACTTGCAAATTTACTAAGTATTCGTGTGAAGAAGAACTGTAAAACGCAGAATGTACGTTGTTTACACCATTGTTTAATCATTTCAGAGCATTATAAAATTATCTTTACTTTCTCTTCAGAAACATCTTTCCTTGTTCTTTACTCTCAAACACTTTATTTCTTACTTCTTCATTTACAAGTTTAAAGATCCTTAGTTCTTCTCCTTACTTTGAACTTTTACCTTACAGTTTTAAAGATTCCATCACTTACCAACTTTTTTGATTATTTTCAACCCTTCTACAATTCTCGTCGTTCACTTCTTCTTTAATAGTTCTAAATGCTGATTTAAGATTGTTCTTTTGTTCAAGTCACTTTTTTGTATTTAGTTTTTATTTAACGCTTTGATTTGACGTTTAGTTCGATCATTTATTAACGTTACATTTACGAGAAATTTAGCACATGTCCTAGGATCAATCTGATCGATCCTGTGAGTGGCCAAATTTAGAAATTTGGAAGATCAGCGGTTGTTTACTATTTTTCAAGGTAAACACCTCTCAATCCTCATCAACTCACATGCTTCATCTCATACACAACAAGAACATAACAACAAGAAACTATCCTATAGACTAAAGGCTCGAAGAATAAGAAGAATAAAATCATAGCATCAAAGGTGATCAGTTCAAGTTGATTACCTCATATAAACATCTACGGAATTCTTGTTTATACTTCATCTTCCTCGTTACAATAACATCCAGAGCAAGACACCTTTGTGAAGGTAGGCTTCTCTTCCAATTCTTATGTTCGCTTTCAATTCATGTCATAAACTTATAGTTTGAATACTAGGGAGCCATAGCCTTAAGGTCTCGAGGATGAATTAGGCATGTATAACATTTAATATGAATCTGTATTTTTTAGGGTTTATATGATGGTGAGGATTTAAAGGGAATTAATGCAAGATTATGAAAGGAGGAATCAAGACAAGTAAGATAAGGTATGTTTTAAGGTGGTTGGATCTCCGTCGCCGCTGGAGCCGATTTTAAGTGCGGCAGAGTGACGCCTCAGGATAGGTCTCCAATGATGATGTTTTTTGAGAAAGATATAATTGAAAACATATTAAGGCTTCTGAGGATTACCCCCCTCCTTTGGTTGGGAAAGATTGGGCCTCAAAAAAGCTTTAGGCCCATTGAGCATGCTGAATACACCCCTTGACAATCCATGCACCCCACACCATAAGCCATAAGGATATTTGGGATTCTTGAAGCCCATTCAGATTGATTCATGCACCCTGCTAGTAATAATCACACATTTCCTCTCTCTTTTTTGTCCTTATCATTTCTTTGTTATTTTTACTTATTTTTAGTTGCGCTTTTAGTTAATTTTTTTGTACACTATAAATTGATTCTCTTTTATATGTTTTAACATTAAAAATATTTTGGAATATAATAAATAAAAATGAAGATACACATTAATTGGAAATTAACCATTCGATTTCAATTGAATCATTTAGAAAATAATATTAGAAAATAAATAAAAATAATGTTAGAATTTGATTTTCTTAATCAATTTGATTACCTTAGGTTTAGGAATAAAAATCTAAATGCTTGATTCACACTTTGATCTCACCCTTGACTGACTGATCAAAATCATCTTTGATCAAGTAGTCCTTTGATATGTTTGATCCCCTTGTCTAGTCAAGTGATCAAAAGTCTCCTGGTCACTTGATAGGACTAGTCCTCTATATTGGCACTGTAGTGGACCTCACCTCAAGTTAAAGACTTCACACTCAAGTTAGGCAAGGCTTTGGAGACGTTTGACTTCAAGACTTGATCATCATCTAGCACAAAAAAAATCATCCTCAACACTTGATAGTTGTGATGAGAATTGCGCACCACGAGCCATAAGTAGTAGAGAAGGGATGAGAGGGAGCATTCTCCCTATTCTGAATATCTTTAGATATGGGACGAATGACCCTGTTATTTAAAGTATTCACCTCTATTCATAGCCTTTAATGCAATTCAAATCTAATGACTGTCAAGTATTCTTCTACACTTCAACACATCAACAACTTGAGACAAACACAACATTCTCTTTACCATCCATACATTCCTTGGGTTAATCACCATCTTATGGTTAGCGTACCATTCCTTTTGGTTAATCACCGATTCTCGGTTAAAATACCATATTCTCTTTTTTTCATTGGTTAATTATTGATTATCGGCTAAAATACAATTTTCTCTTTTTTCATTGGTTAATCATTGATTCTCAATTAAAATACCACTCTCTTATTGGGTTAATCACCACTTCTTGGTTAACATCTTTCCTTGGTTAATCACTGATTTTTGGTTAAAATACAATCCTCTTTCTTTTGGGTTAATCACCACTTCATGGTTAACATACCCTTTCCTTTGGTTAATCATTGATTCGTGGTTAAAATACCATACTCCCTTTCTCTTTGGGTTAATCAACACTTCTTGGTTAACATACCCTTTATTTTGGTTAATCACCGATTCTCGGTTAAAATACCACACCCTTTCTTGTGATTAATCACCGTCTATCGGTTAAAATACCACTCTTTCTTTCTTTGGGTTAATCATCAATTCTCAGTTAAAATACCATACCCTTTCTTATGGTTAATCATCGTCTATCGGTTAAAATACTACTCACTTCCTTTCTTTTGGGTTAATCACCTCTTATGGTTAACATACCCTTTCTTGGGGTTAATTACCGTCTATTGGTTAAAAGACCACTCACTTCCTTTCTTTTGGGTTAATCGCCTTCTTGGTTAAGATATCCTTTCTTTTGGTTAATCATCAACTCTCGGTTAAAATACCACAGTCTCTCCTTTTGGGTTAATCACCACTTCTTGGTTAATAAACCATGCACTTCCTTTCTTTTGGGTTAATCACCACTTCTTGGTTAACATACCTTTTTATTTTGGTTAATCACCAATTCTCAGTTAAAATACCACATTCTCTCCTTTTGGGTTGAATATCACTTTTTGGTTAACAAACCCTGCACTTCCTTTCTTTTGGGTTAATCACGATTTCTTGGTTAACATACCCTTTCTTTTGGTTAATCATCGATTCTCGGTTAAAATACTGCTGTCTCATTATTTTTGGGTTAATCACCTCTCTTGGTTAACATACCCTTTCTTTTGGTTAATCTTTGATTTTCAGTTAAAATACCACATTCTCGTTCTCCTTTAGGTTAATCACCACTTCTTGGTTAACATATCCTTTCTTGTGGTTAATCACTGAATCTTAGTTAAAATGCCACATTCTCCCATTGGGTTAATCACCAATTATTGGTTAACATACCCTTTTCTTTGGTTAATCACTGGTTCCCAATTAAAATACCACACCTTCATATTTTTGGATTAATCACCAATTCTTGGTTAAAAACCCTGCATTTTCTCCCTTTGGGTTAATCACCACTTCTTGGTTAACAAACCCTAACTCCTATATTGGTTAATCACTGATTCTCTATTAAAACACAACTTATATTATCCTTTTGATCTAAACATTTTACCTCTTGCTCGGCTTAAACACCACTTATATCACTTGTATCACTTTCTTTTTCATTTCCTATCCTTGGTTCCACGAACTACGAAGCTCTGATTTTCTCATTGCACTATGAGAATACGTAGGCATGAGGGTCCGAATCCTAAGTGAGCACACTAATTAATAAACTTATTTTTCCCCATTACCATTCATAGGTAACCTTTAGATAATAACACCCATCCGAGCAAAGAACAAATAAAATGGTTCCCATTGAGTACAACAAATGTGAGGGATGCTAATACCTTCCCTTGCATAACCAACTTCCTTACCCTTTTTATCTTCCCCTAGGTTTTAACAATATTTTCCCTTTACTTTTGGAATGAATAAAGTTCGGTGATGACTCTGTTGTATCTTCGAGCGTGCGATGCAGTCAGGTATTTTTTGCGGCGTGATAAGATGTTTGTCTTATTTTACATGGTACACCATGGTAGTTTGATAATGATTTCACTTATCGAGGACGGTATAACATGATGATGTTGACATGGAGCACAAATAAAATTGATATGGCTCATTTTTGCACTTTGATAAGAATCCAGGAGGAAAGAAGTCTAGTTTCTTGGTGATGACATAGAGTGAAAAAGATATTGATGCGCTACTATAACATATTCCTTTCGTAACACCAATATTACAACGAACTTCTATTAACTGTGGTAATAGTTCTTTTTTGGGCATTTTTTCCCGGTATTTACTAAAGGACATTTCATAACGGTCATAGGTACCAACCCTAGTGAAATGTACCTGGAGTGAAATGATTCGAATCCCAACACCATAATTTTCCATTTATCGTGACATAATGGACTTGACTTTGTATATCACCATGATTTTTATAATCTACCATGGTGTAAGTTCTAATCATTTCATCACAGTTCGTATTTTCAGCCATGGTGAAAGGTGTTACTTATTTATATATAAGAGAAATTATCTCTCGCTTCAGTACATTACAACCGTCTCTCTCAAAACAAAACTCTAACGTCTCTTTCACTCGTCTCTCTCAAAACAAAACCCTAACATCTTTGTCACTCGTATCTCTCATATGAAAACCCCAAACTTATGCAGCCAACTCGTGTTCTTCAAAGGATACCTTTGTTGCATCAACTATTAGAAAATGGCTACTTTACAGGTTCATCTTCACTATAGTTTATGTATTATTGTTTATGTTTCAATAGCTTGTTTCATAATGTTTAAACTTTCTGCTTGTTTTGACTTGTAAGTAGGGATGCTTATTTCAATAACGAGGACGAAGCTAAAGTGAGCCTTGCAAACTTGTGTGCAAGATCCAGAGTGACATCCATTCAAAATAGACAAAAGTTTGCAACTCTAACTTCAGCTTCATCCTCATTTCATTGTGGATGCCATTATGGTACATGTACGTTTCTGAAAAATTCTAGGCGTTGATATGTTTGTTGTATCGTTTATGTTGTTTATGGTTTATTGTTGATGAATGTTGTTGTTAATGTTTGTTTAAAGTATGAGTTTATTATATCTTATGTAGTTTGAGTGTTTTCCAATCCCTTACTGAATATATAATTTTTCAGATTGAATTAGAAAATTAGAATATGATAGATAAAGTTATATTAGAAAATAAGTACACGTTCAATTCTAGACAAGCATTCTTCAATCCATTATCAACATATTGATCTTTAACTGTTAGAACTTTATTTTATGATTGTAGTTCTTCAACCTCCCCTCTCTCTACCTCTAATTTTGTTTGCAAAGTAAATAATAGTTTGCAAAATGAACTAGAGGTGAAGGAAGAGGCAGTTGAAGAACTGGGATTATTAAACAAAGTTCTAACTGTTAAAGAGAAAAATACGGATAAGGAGTTGAAGAAATCAGGTATAGAATTGAACTTAAAATTTTTCTTCTAATATAATTTAATTTGTCAAATTATAATGTTCTAGATTAGATTGAAAGGTTATATGTTTCGTGAGCATTGGCGAAATTAGAATTTCACATAATTTATAATAAACTCAGTGTATATATCACAACGGTTGTTTATACTAACCTTTATTAAATGTTATGCATTAAAGAAGATCACAACAATCGGTTAAAGTAACCGTTGTGGTAGGTAGCGTGCTACATAGCTTATAATCACGATCGTTCGATCGTGTTGGAAAGCATCATACATACAATCACACCTTACCTCACAATGGTTGGTCCAACATGCTGGTATCCCTTTTCCAACCATTGTGATAGGTGTTTTCTGTGGTAGCGATGAGACTGCTAAAGAAACTGAATTTCTTTGTCCAGTTTTCATTAAAGGACTGATGAGTATGGTAAACGAGGAAACAACAAATTTAGAAGAAGTGCTATCGATCCTAGAGACTTTCAAGGAGTTAACCACATATGAACTATCAAGCGATTTGCCTCCTAAGCGAGATAAACACAGAAAAGTTAATGTTTTAAATATGGGAGACAATGTGATGGTGTTTATATGTAAGGAGAGGTTTCCAGTTGGTACTTACACAAGATGCAACTATAACACCCTAAGCCCCACATACAATTTTAATGCATAGTTTAATAAAATTGCAACCATAAAGGGTGTCACTCACATCAAATATATCCTGCTCTACAACACGCGTTATAATTTTCACATAAACACATGTCATCCCATGCTCACCTTCACTTAGGGTATCATCACAGTAGAATCATAATTAAAACAATTAAAAACTAGATTGCACTCATACCATTTAGTCTCAACTTCAACTTCCATAACAAATAAAGAGTTTAAATAAATAAACTCAACAACCATATCAGTTATAATACTTTAACATAAACATGACATAAGAAGTGAAAGAAAATGTTCCCAGCCCGATGTTACATGGTCAGAGCAAGACCCTACTAAAGAAAATGAGAAACTATTAGAAGTCACTCCAAGAGCTACCTTCCACTTACTTCAGCAATGTTACTCTTGAGTATCTGTACGACGCCCATGTCAAGGAAACATTCAAACAAAAGGGGTGGGAATTTATTTCAATAATAAATGGTATAGAATGAAGAATAAAGTACAACATCTACACAATCATGCACAATAATATATCACATTCTCACATCCAAATCATAATCAACATCATACACGACAATATCTTAATTATGATCAACATCATACGAAATTATATTTCAATTATCATTAAAATCATATGCAACATCTCATCCAACAACACATCAACAACAACTAATACAAATGTAACACTTATGCAATATACTCAACATTGACTCGACATACATGTGGTACCAAATATGAACACTCAAGTTCATCTCACTCCATGATCCCCACCATAGGATCGATTCCCTCTTAGAATCGGAGTGCACCAAAATCGATATCATCACCAAAGGTAACACATCACTAATCCCCTATAATATGAACTAGCTACTCGCACCCGATCCATCATAATAGGATCGAAGTTCACCAAAACTCGTTACCATCAGCATAGATAACGCTTCACTAATCCCCCATGTAGGTGTTTGATTGGCTGCATTATATGGTAAAACACTAATGTCTTGACTGATGTCATGACATGTATATGTGACTACATTGTAGTTTCTGCAGGACTAGCTAACACAGGATTATTGAATGCTGTGACATTCATACCTGTCAACAGATACTAAGGAACAGAAGTTCTGTTAGAACTTAGTATTCATTTGCAGTCTGGTTATCAAGGAAGAACCAGACCTGGCATAAGGCCTACTGACTGAATGTCAAACTGGATGTTGTGACATTCATCATTGACAGCAGCTACTGAAGATTAGGCAGAGTGGTGTTCTGCTATACTTCAGCATAAAACTTAGTTTGTTCTTCAAGAGAATAACAGAACTAACTTAAGGCCAAATGTATAAATGTTAAGTTGGACACTTTGACATTTATTAATGTAAGCTGTTACTGTAGTATGGTCATTTTGATCATGTACAGGTCAGCAAACTTGTACAGTCTGTTTTCTGGAAAAACAGACTCAGCATATGGACCTTGATGTCAAGCTGAATGTCGTGACATTCATTCCTGACAGCATATGCTAAATTGTAGGTTGTTCAGTTTTCTGTTTCAGCTTTTTCTCAGGCTATTCTTTAGGGATTCAACAGCTGAGAGAAAATCCAGGAAATCAACAACCAAGCTACATTCAATGAACCTAACAAATAGCCTATTTGTTAGCAACCTAAATGTTGAATTTGAGGGAACTTGTGTGACCTAAAATTCAGGAAAATACAGGTGCAAAAGCCCAGGTGCTGCAATATAAAAAGGAAGGCATTCCTTCATTCAGTTTCGGGGATTTTGAGGCGTGAAGATTTAGTGTGTCCATCATACTTCACTGCTGTATTTTGTGAGTCTAGTATTAGACGTATCTTGTAAGCCAAGCCATTATCAAGTAGATGATAGCTTTGGCATAGGGTGTTCATTGAGTTGTAAGTGTTGTGTCACTCAAAGCTTTTAAGCGTGAGTGCTGTGTATCTTGATTTAAGCTGTGAAGCATAATCAAGAGTTGTTTTTGAAGTGTGACTTCAAAGTGTCTTTAATATCACTGAGGTGATTGAGGGGGAGTGAGTAGGAACTCTGATCTTAGGTTAAGATTGAAATTGCATTGGGTAGGGATTAAGTGATAAGTTGTAAACGGGTGAGTTTAGCTTTGAATTGATACTACTAATAGTGGATTTCCTCCCTGGCTTGGTAGCCCCCAGATGTAGGTCATGTTGGACTGAACTGGGTGAACAATTACTTGTGTTATTTACTGCACTTACTGTTAAGTTCTGCATAATCCCTGTCTGTGCAGAATTGGATGTCATAACAACCAGTGTGACATCCAAAGTCTGATAACTAGAATTTCACCCCATAATAGGAATTAGCTACTCACATATGATCCATCACCATAGGATCGGGGCTCACCAAATCTGGACCTAAGCCCGTACACCAAGATGCATGACACTCATATAACATGCATTAACACAACAAGGTTCACCAAAAGGATCCCCATAGACATCTCATCATTTATGCATCACATCATTCATCATGCAACAACCAAATTATGTCACCATGTGAAAAATATCAATAAACAGCAGCAACTCATAAACATCTTAACATCACTGACATAACAACATAATTATCACACCACGATATCATAACAATGCGACGATTCATCAACCAAACGTATAAACCAATAAATTTATTAATATCATAGGCATGTGAATAATATTCATAAATATCAACAATCACTAACATGATATAGGTCTGAGCATTAGTTTTCAACTGAAAAAGACGAACAGAAGCTCCCGCGCTGAGCGCAGTCGTGACAGACAGAATGCATAATTTTCTATGTTTTTCATCGTTGGAGGTCTTCCGGACCTCCGATTTCGATTTTGTAAAAACCCAAATACTCCTAAAATTACAACACATGCAATACTCTAATGATCTTAAGTTAATTTAATTTTTTAACACAATTAAATCATCTAATCATTGTTTTAAAATTATGCCTAAATTATTCAAAATTGCAAAATGGTGGATATAAGGCACACAAAACTCATCATATAGAAACAATCATAATATCCCAATTCAAAATTATGAATCAAAATATCCAACCCTAAGGAGGTTAAGGGTTCCTCCATTCTACCCTTCTACCATACTCTTTACTATTGGAACAAGTTCCCACCCTTACCTGATCTCTAGCAAAAGCCCATGATCTTCGTCTTTAACCTCAAGCTTTTGCTCTTCCTCTTTGCCTCTTTTACTACAATCTCACGTAATCTTCCAAAATCCTAACTTGTCTCCCAACTTTTGAAATATATAGTAATCTCCTTACTTTTGCTTTATTATTAATTTTGCTCAATTTAACTCTAGCTTCTCTCTTCTTACCACAAAATCTCGTCAAATCCCACAATTAGCCCAAACTGATAGTCTCTCCAATTTCTTATTTTATCAATAATAATTAATAAAATTCTAATTATTATAATCATTTTCTAAGTTACTCTATCGTCTCACTACATCCTACTATTTCTACCACACCCCAACAACACGTATTCAAATAATCTATTTTAAGTCGCACTAACATCTAATAATTAAACAAAATATAGAAAACCATCATGAATCACCAATAATTCAAAATAAAGCAATTAATAAAATTGGGGTGTTACAACTCTCCCCTACTTAAAGAGTTTTCGCCTCGAAAATTTCCTCAAGTGAATAGATCCGGATATGAATCTCTCATCTGGATCTCCAAGCTCCCAAGTTACGTTTCATCAGTTGGTCCTCCCCACTCTACCTTCACCAAGGCAATCTGGTAGGTTACTCCCCTTATCCTCTGCAAAATCTAGTAAGGACCGATGAAACACGGAGTAAGCTTTCGAGACTTCAAGGTTCGACCAACACTAGTTATCGGGGTAACTCTATAAAACACACGACTTCCACCTGGAGCTCCAGTGCTTTCCTCCTCTTAGATCATCTTGATCTTCTCATTCGTCTATTGAAAAATCTCAAGTCCGAGCACAACACTCTCGCCATACTCATACCGACATAAAGGAGTCTTACACCTCCTATAATACCATGCATCATACGGTGATATCCAAATACTAGGATGGAAACTATTGTTGTAGGTAAAATCAAGTACACAAGCCCTCATCAAGTCCTATAGCGACTGAATAGTCCTCTCAATCTAACCATCTGCCCGCGGATGATAAGCAGAACTCAGATACAACTTCGTACCCAAATACATCCATAAACTCTCCCAGAACCTGATGTAAACCTCAAATCTCTATTAGATACAATACTAGACAAAATAACGTGGAAACTAATAATCCTCTCGATATACAGCTCCACCAACCTCTCCTACGAATAATCTAGTCTCATCGGAATAAAATCAGCATACTTCGTCAACCTATCCACAACTACCTAGATAGTATCACCATTATTAATAGTCTTGGGCAATCCAGACACAAAAGCCATCGAAATGATGTCCCGTTTCCAATCAGAAACAGACAACAGTTGCCTCAAACTCAACGTCTTTTGATACTCAATCTTTGACTTTCGTCAAGTCAGACACGCATACATAAACTTTGTAATCTCTTTCTTCATTCCAGACCACCAAAACATCTTCCTTAAATTTTGATACATCTTTGTATCACCGATATGAATACTCAAACCACTCATGTGACCCTCCTCAAGAATACTCTTCTTAAGCTCAGGTACATCAGGAATATAACTCTATCTCTGAACCTCATCAAACCATTCTCATCAACTTGGAAATATCCTTTGTTACCTTGGTTGATTAACGTGAGACGATCTATCAAACTCAAATCGGATCTTCGACCATCTCTGATCTCTTCAAGGATATCACTCGTCAGCTTCAACATACCCAACTTCACACTATTAGGAGTTTCTTCACACATTAAACTCATATCTATAAATTGCTTAATCAGTTATAACTCTCGAACTGTAAACATCGACATGTGTAAGGACTTCCTACTTATCGCATCAGCTGCAACATTAGCTTTACCCGGATGATAACTCAAATCAAAATTATAATCCTTCAGAAGTTCAAGCCTTCTCCTCTTCCTCATATTCAACTCTTCTAATCAAATAAATATTTCAAACTCTTATGATCACTGAACACTTCAAATTTAGAGTCAAATAGGCAGTGTCTTAAAGTCTTCTACACAAATACCATTACTACCAACTCAGGATCATGCATAGGGTAATTCCTTTCATGAACTCTCAGTTGTCTTGAAGCATAAGCCACAACTTGACCATTCTGCATCAACACACTTCCCATACCCATCTTCGAAGCGTCACAATATACAACAAGAGACTCACTTGGATTCGAAAAAATCAAAACCAGAGCAGACATCAACTTCTTGTTGAGTTCTTGAAAAATTTCTTCATAATGCACATTCCAAACCTAGACTTGACCCTTTGGAGTCAACTGAGTTAATGACAATGCTAACTTTGAAAAACCTTCAATGAATTTCCTGTAGTAACCAGCCAATCCAAGAAAACTTCTAATCTCAGTGACAGACTTGAGAGTCTCCCATTGTAACACATCATGTATCTTCGACGGATCCACAACTATACCGCCAATAGAAATAACATGACTGAAGAAACTCACTTCTCTTAACCAAAACTCACAGTTGGGAAAGTTTGCATATAACTGGCTCTCTTTCAATGTCTACAATACAATTCTCAGATGTTCCACACATAGCCTCATACTATCACCCTTCTTCTTCACTAAGAACATTGGCGCACCCCATGACGAAACACTCAGATAAAAAAACTTATCTTCAAGTAGATCTTCTAGTTGCTTCCTCAATTCACTCAACTCTGAAGTACAATTTCTATAAGGATCCATTACCTAGTACTAAGTCAATGGCAAACTCAACCCCAAGCTCTGGTAGCAAGTCACATATATCCTCTAGAAATACATCTGGAAAATCACATACAACGGACAACTCATCCATTGCAGCTTTACTGTCGACTTACAAGGATGAAAACATCGCGAACACACAAGGCTCACCTTCCAAGAATCCTTCTACTTGCATAACAGATGGAAAAATTCTCCATCATCATCGAACTCGACTTCACGGTCTTAAGGAAAGTCATAAATATCTTTTAGGAAAAACATCAGGGATCACACACCATTGGTACAACAATAGCCATCACATTTCTCTTTATTCTTCGAGAAGCCAACATCAACAATACCTGATCATTCTCGCTAAAGACATCCCAACTTGTCCGGCAGACAGGAATCTCGAATCCACAACATCTTCAGTGTGAGGAACAACACAACTTTTCCATTGACTGAGCTCTTGCATATAGTGGTACACCGCACCAACTTATCAAAACAATTCATAAACACATTGTTTAACTCCAACCAATTCATTCCTAGAATTACGTCAACTTGTTCCAACCAAATACAAATTGTACATATCCTCAGGGAACACGTACTCAACACACCACTGGCTCATCTCTAGCCAAAACATCGCCTTCCCCTTCACAAGAAAGTGAACAAACAGAACACTTGACCGTCTTCCCTCAAGGATCAAACCATTTTTCTAACTGACACATCCTCGAATACGACCTTTCTTCGGGTTCAGGAAAACACAACATTTTCAAAATAGTCAAACTAGCCATCACTTCACTCTCGCTTGTAGCAACATGATGTCCGAGCTCTTTACATTTGGAACATCCAAGAGAAGCACTCACTTCTCCCCCACTTGTTTCATTCCCAACCTTCAAATGGAAAACAAAATAAGCATCGATGGTGTTCTCACACACATGTCGCATACCAGGGAACGTACATAATTAAACAACCTGGCAGGGCGGACCTACATGCTCTGATACCACTTTGTAACACCCTAAGCCCCGCATACAATTTAAATGCATAATTCAATAAAATTGCAACCACAAAGGGTGCCACTCACATCAAATGTATCCTTCTCCGCAACACGGGTTATAAATTTCACATGAACACATGTCATTGCATGCTCACCTTCACTTAAGGTATAATCGCTGCGGAGTCATAATTAAAGGAATTAAAAACCATATTTAACTCATACCATTGAGTCTTAACTTCAACTTCCATAACGAATAAAGAGTTTAAATAAATCAACTCAAAAACCACATCAGTTATAATACTTCAACATAAACATGACATAAGAAGTGAAAGTAAACGTTCCCAGCCCGATGTTACATGGTCAGAGCAAGACCCTACTAAGGAAAATGACAAACTATTAGAAGTGACTATAAGAGCTACCTTTCACTTACTTCAGTAATGCTACTCTTGGGTATCTACACGATGCCCATGTAAAGATAACATTCAAACAAAAGGGGGTGAGAATTCATTTCAATAATAAATGGTATAAAATGAAGAATAAAGTACAACATCTACATAATCATTCATAATAATATATCACATTTTCACATCCAAATCATAATCAACATCATACACGGCCACATCTCTACTATCATCAACATCATACAAAACCACATCTCAATTATCATTAACTTCATATGCAAAGACATCTCATCCAACAACACATCAACAACAACCAATACAAATGCAACACTTATGCAATATACTGAACACATACTCGACATGCATGTGGTACCAAATATGAACACTCAGACTCATCTCACTCCATGATCCCCACCATAGGATCGATTCCCTCTTGGAACCGAAGCACACCAAAATCGCTACCATCACCATGGGTAACGCTTCACTAATCCCCTATAATAGGAATTAGCTACTCGCATCCGATCCATCATAATGGGATTGAAGCCCGCCAAAACTCGTTACCATCAAGATAGATAACTCTTCATTAATCCCCTATAATAGGAATTATATACTCGCATCTGATCCATCACTATAGGATCGAGGCTCACCAAATCTGAACTAGTACCCGTGCACCAAGATGCATGACTTTCAAATAACATGCATTAACACATCAAGGTTCACCAAAAGGATCCCCACACACATATCATCATTTATGCATCACATCATTAAATATGTAACAACCAATTCATGTTACCACGTGAATAATATCAACAAACAGTAGCAACTCATCAACATCTTACCATCACTGACATAACAACAAAATTATCACACCACGATATTACAACAACTCAATGATTCATCAACCAAATATATAAACCAATACATTTATTAATATAGTTGTCATGTGAATAATATTCAAACAAATCAATAATCACTACCATGTTATAGGTCTGACCATTAGTTTTCTAACGCTTGAAACGACATCAAAATCAGACTTATAGAATAAAAATTATGACCAAAATCGTCGGGATATGTCAACAATTTGTTAACCGAACGTATGAACAAAAACTTCACCAACATAGTAGGCAGAGGAATAAAACTCAAACAATTCACTTATCAACGTCATGTTATATCTCTGAGAGACAACTTTTTAATCTTTCAAACCCCAACCAAAAATGATTCACGTGTTGAAAGTTATGATTAAAACTGTGCATGAAGGCGTTACTAAAAAGTTATTGTTTTTCTAAAATTTCAACCACGATTTTCATCTTCTTCAAACTCAAAAACCTCTATGAAAGAATCACCAAAATCAGTTTACCCCGGAAATAAAGTTACAACCCTCTATGTCAGATATTCAACACTTCGAACAACACTCGATTTGGACTTACCAATCAAAAGTTATGGACAAAATGATTTCGACTAAACACACGAACAAAGGCTTCCGCGATGAGTGCGTCGTGACGAATAAAATGTAGAATTTACTGCGTTTTTCATTGTTGGAAGTCTTTCGGACCTCCGATTTCGATTTCGTAAAAACCCAAATGCTCATAAAATTACAACTCATGCAATAACCTAATTATCTTAAGTTAATTTACATTTTTAACACAATTAAATCATCTAATTGTAGCGGTAAATTCATGATCATCAAGCTATGGATAAGTTAGACATCAAATAACAAGAGTCGCCACCGCGCTTTTATTGTTTTCAAGGGAAAAGGTAAAAAGTACGAACAAAACCCAAAAGTAAGAAGTTTTCAAATCAAAACTAATAAAATGTCAGAGATTACAGGTAAGGGGGTTGGTTACACAGAGGGAAGGTGTTAGCATCCAAAGTGTCCTAGGTACTCCTAGGGAGCCCTTTTTGTGTGCATATGTATTTGGTACAAAATGATGTTCGCAAACAAATAGAATGGGGGGATGAGAAAAGAATTCGTTAATTATATTTTTATGTTTGTCAAGACCTTTGGACTTGTGCCTACGTACCAACATAAAAATGAAGGATCAAAACCTCATAGTTCGTGATACAAATTTCAAAGTGGATGCATTGCTTTTATCAAAAATTAAGTTTGAAAGGCACAAAGGCCTGAAAATGGTTTGAATGAGTTAGTTCTTTTTGGCTTTTGAATGTTTAAGTCAAGTATAGTTAAGTTTATTTACAAGTTTGATTTAAGAAAAGAAGTTTGAAAATGCAATGACATAAGACCAAAGTTTCTATCTTTTTTGCAAAGTGGTCAGAGTTTAGAACAAAATAAGTTCAATCAAACAAAATTTTAAAAGGAGGGAGAGATTTTGAAATTAAATAAATAGGGAGAAGATGAAGAGACTAATCCTATGCACGAAATTAAAAGTTAAAAGTTGAAAAGATCTTACCGATGGGTAGCAATCCAATAGGCAAGAATGCCATATAGAAACCCCAAATTCCCTTGGACATTTAGAATTAAGCAACACAAAATGCACAATTATATCAATATTGAAGAGGCATCAAAAAAGATAGCCACATCCAAGCTTTAGCCACTCCATGATCCTCTTCAAATTATCCCATGTAACAGATGAATTCCACAAGTCACAGGTTCAAAATAACAGCTTCATAATGATCATGTTGCAGATGAACTCAAAGGGGTCTTGAATGATGTATCAGATAAAGATACAAATTTCAAGCACTTGGTTTCACAAAAAGTTGGCATTGGCCAAGTCCTTTAGCATAGAAATGCTGCCTAAATTCTAAGTCCATTTGTCAAAAATCAAGCCAACAGTCCACACAAAAGTTTTTTTAGGGATTTTGTTGTTATTATGTACATTAATGGTCAAAGACCACACAAACAAATAAAGTATACACAAACAAGATATATCACACAATATGGTCCAAATGGACAAAGTGAAAATTGCATTAACATATACAATTAGAATGGTATGAATAATGACAAATGAATAAAGGCTAAAATTAAATGACATTAAAGTAAATGGCTTGAAATTAAAAGTTAGTTGTTCATGAGTTAGAAGTTAGTATTCTTTTGCTTTTGCTTTTCATTTTTAAGTCATTCTTTGAAGAACACTCAACCCACTTATCACGAGCATGGATCCTTGAGCCAAGAAATCTTCCAAAGGAAGGAAAAAAGGCCAAGTTTCCACACAATACCATGAAAGAGGGGAGACTTACAATCTCACTAACTAGAATATTATGCCTTTTGTGTCACAAATTTAGCGCTATGTTAAGCAATCGTAATTGAACTTATGTAGAAGTCACAACTATTTGAGGTCGGGCAATAGAATTTTGGTGTTAATGCATGTTTGAGACATAGTATAATGGACTATGCTCATGAAACATACCACACACAAAAATAATATGCAAAAGAGGTGGCCTAATCTCATCCAAACTCATGTTTACTTTTCAATCAACTAGCCTTAGGACTTTGAGATATCATAGACCAAATGATATGAATGCATAAAGAATGAGAATGAGATGAAGAGGGAGGGGAATGGATCAAAACTCAAATTGGTCAAAGGAGGATTTTTACCAAATTAATATCATTCATTCATTTTGGGAGATGGAATGTACGTTCCATCAATCCCCTAAATCCAATGATATTAACTTGATAAAGTCAAATCAACCTTGACTTAGGCCCAACAACAAGAGTCAAACTCAAACAAGTCATCACAACTGGTCAACACAATTAATTGACATTTATTCAAATTAGAAAAAGACTAAAATTATACATTTAAATTAAATATGGTTTGTCAAATTCCTAAAACCTCATCAAAACACCAAAGAAATGGCCATGAGATTTATCATAGGTCAAACAAGGTCAAAGGAACTTGGAGAAAAAATTTCAGAATTTTTAAAGACTTAAAAGTATTTTTAAACAATTAAAAATAATCATAAAATCAATTAAATCATGAAAAATATTAATAATGATCCAAAAAATAATTTTAATTCAAAATATGGAAGAAGAAATTATTTGAAATTTTTTGGTGAAACTCTCATATTTTTTGGACCAATATTAAAATTAATATGCATTAATGAAAATAAAAGGATTAAAATGAAAATCAGAAAATAGCAAAAAACGTGGACCACTTGATCTCCCTCATTAATTGAGGTGGCAGATCAAGTGGTCCTCAACGCGCTTTCCACCGTGGACTTAAGTCAATGCGCCACAGGGATGGTAATCAGAACTAACGCGTGAGATTAAAACATTTGAAAAGGATCCTATGGTTGGAGACGTGCCAACACACGGCCGGAGCTGTAACTACGGTCTTCTTCTCCGATGGACCTCACCGGGCTGGTCCACCTTCAACCATCACCAAAATAAAAAAGGGGGACATGATCTGAAAGAAAAAATGGCGTAGAGCACGAATCTGACCTTAATTTCAACTAACTCCAAATATATAAAAAGATATGAGGAGTTGAATTTTGAGGTGTGTCAATTGAATTGCTTCGATTTGACCTCTAAGCAACTCAATCTTCTTGCCTACATTGGTAGGACTTCAGACAACCAACGATCCAAGAGAATTGAGTCGAATTGAGTGAGAATCGAAGAGATGAAGTTTTCTGAAAATTACCTTCAATGCTATGCAGTTATTGATGTGGCTTGCTCCAAACACGATCTGATCACACTTGAGAAGCTAGCAGGAAGTGATTAAAGAGGTTACAAGGCTTTGGATCCTGGAGTTCTTGAATCTCCAACAGTTGAGATTCAAACTCAAATTTCAAATTGAAATTTCCCAGTTTTTCCTATAGAATGAGAGGGTTTCAATGGGGGGCAAAGATGGTGCGCAAAGTGTTGTTCAAATGAGCTCAAAGGCCTTCTATTTATAGCCAAAGGGAATGATATTTGCACACTTCAAAATTTGTCCAAAATTGGCAATGTGGATGGCACGAGTGCATGGGCATGTACAAGCCCATGATGCAATGCAATAAGATCCAAAATGATTCCAAATGAGGTCTGAATGAAGCTTGGATGGAAAGGCATTGTGAACTGAAGTTTGTACAATTGATTCTTTCCAATGATGCAACCATGTTAAAGCCATGCGCAGACCTAACAATATTTGTCCAAAATGCATGAACTTGGGTTCTTTGGAAAGCTTGGATCAAGGGGAACAAGTTTGGTGATGAACACTTTTTCATTTGGAGCTTGGAACATGGAGAATTTTGAGGTGGAAGTTTGGAAAATTCAACATGTTGAAAAACTTTCTAAGTGTCAAGCCATGTATCTCAATATTCCACCTTGCTTAACTTTTTATATGAGCTTCAAATGAGAAAAGTGTCTTCATAAAAGTTGTAGATCTTTCAAAGACATTCAAAATGGTAACTAGTTTAATGTCATTTGGATTTAGAATGATAGAGTTATGCATTTTTGAAGTTTCGAAAAATCACTTGTTCAATGGTATAGGTCAAAAATGACCTATTAACCTCATATCACATGCTCATAAAAGTTGAATTAGCTCTCACTCCAAACATAAACATTGACGTAGATATCTTGAATTTGATTGTGAAACTTGGAAATATTTCATCTAATAAAAATTGAGCAAGTTATGGCCTTGAGAAGTTGACTTTCAAATTAGGGTTTAGACAAAATGACCTATAAAGTTTTCAACATAGAAATTGATTTTCCAAGCAAACGTCGCTCTAGGTCTCAACATGAAAGTTGTTTGTAATATCATTTAGAGTAACTTTGCTCTTGGAATAATTTTCATATGGTGAAAATTGTAAGAGATAGGGTCTAGGGAGACCCAGTTTTGATTAGATGAATTCATCTGGCCAACCACCATCAACCAACTTACTAACCTTCAATTATTTTGACTTTCTTGGCTAATGGTAGATCATATATGCATAATATGATTAATTTTGAAGTGTCCCTTTAGAAATTTGATCAATTGGTAAGATAGCTTGTTGGAGAAGTTACTCAAAATACACAGTCAAACTAGGGTTTCCAAGGCAAATCACCCTCAAACTCTTGAAGAAAATTTGATCAATATAACATGTAGATGTCAATGGAACTCATATATGATTCTCATAACCATTCTTGGATCAATTCATGGTTGTGCTCTTTGTCACGAGGGTCTCAAACCCTAGATATGAACTTGATAGATCAAAGGAGATCATGCCCCACCTACAAAAGAGTTAGGCAAATGCAAAGACATATTTTTCGTATTTGGGTTAGTAAATGATGATACACAAGTATGATACAATCACATAGTTCTTGGTGATCTCTTTCAAAACAAACCCAATGAAAGAGGGGTAAGGAAGATGCCAAGGTATGATCCCAATGCTAATGCTTATGATGAAATTGCATGATGGATCTTAGGGTCAAAATTGGGGTCTTACAGCTACCCCTATTTAAGGACATTCTAACTGAGGAGGCGAAGGTTAAAATCTTCATGTTGACTCAGTAGAATAGGCTTAAATAACAACATATAGAAACAAAGTTTGGTCCCTAAGAGACCTCATGATGCATATGATATGAATGCAAAAGTAAATTCTTTGTGGGGAAATATTGCCACAAAGGAAAAGAAATCAGAGACTGAAAGTCCACCGGAGTATAATGCATTCCGTAAGGAACACTTACTGGGGAGATAGAGACTCTGGGGGATAAAGGGGTTATGCGTAGGCTAGGTTACGACTTAAAACTACTGGGGGACTAGAGGAATTCCATACAAAATGGAAAGGCTCAGTCGGGGAAACAACAACATCTGCAGAGGATACGAGTAAGTTAGGATAAAACTAAAATAATTGAATCATGCAGGGAAAGCGATTTCACTAAGGAAACACACACTCAACTCAACTAGGGAGAAAATAAACTTCAATACAGGAGGTGCAGAAATCTATTATCTACTACCTGTTACTGGGTAAGGAGATAATAAAGATCTGATAGAGAGGACATCCGTCATCGATTAGGATGAACATATCAAGGATGACTCACTGAGAAAAGGCAGGAGGGAGTATTCATTATCGGTTACTGGGTAAGAATAACCTTGCTGGGGAAACCGCAGAAAAAAATAGGATTTACAACTACCAGTTACTGGGCAGAAGACCAAAGGTGAGAATATCCGTCATCGGTTTAGGATGAACATATCAAGGATAAACTCAACCGGGAAGAGAATCTGTCATCAGTTAAAATGAACATATCAAGGATAGACTTACCTGGGATTGTCAAGCAGGATACCCTTCATCGGTTAAGATGAACATATCAAGGATAAACCCACTGAACAAAAAGTAGGAATTACATCTATCAAATGCTGGATAGAAGACCATTAAAGAGAAAATCTGTCACCGGTTAGGATGAACATATCAAGGATATAATCTGTGAGGGGAGAAAATAGGGATTACATCTATCAGTTACTGGATAGTGTAGCGGTGTATTTGTTACCATTGGAAATATTAACTAAATCCAAGGTAAATCATACAAAGTCGAGTCGCCACCGCACTTCTATTTATCCAAAGGAATGGTTAGAAAGCGAACAAAAACCTATAAAGTTTTACAAACAAAACTAGTAAAAGACAGAGATCTGGGTAAGGGGGTTGGTTATGCAAAGGGAAGGTGTTAGGCACCCAATGCATCTGAGGTATTCCTAGGGAGCCCTTTTCACAACTTGTTGTATTGGTTATTGTTTATGAAATTATTTTGTGCAAACATGATTGAAGAGTTGAGAGAAGAATATACAAGTTTATTTACATTTTTGTGTTTGGATGGATGAACCCATTGCCTACGTACCTTCTCATGAAAGATAAGGATCAAAACCCCGTAGTTCGGGTAACAAATTTCAAAACAGTGAGTGGATTGATTTTAAACAAAAGCCTTAAGGTCTTTCATTATCAAAGGGAGAAAACTCGACCTGAACAACCACAAGTCCACCATGTGAGAACAGCTTCAACATACTAGTGAGGGGTTAACCCTATAATAAGCAGGGAAGTCTGACAATTCAATCACTAAGGACAAAAGGTGAGATTTACATCAACCACTAAGATAATTCAAATTTATGGCTAATGCATGAAAATTTTGATTAAGAAGTGGACAAGGGCCACAAAAGCAATTGAGTGGGTTGAATTAACCAATTAGAAGTACTCACAAACATGGTCAAAGTTGACTTACAGTTCAATTCAAAATGAGTATTATGAAAAGAAAGTTTGAAAATCAAAGGCATAAGGCCTAGGTTTCTAATGTTGAAAACAAGTCAAATGTTTGCACAAAAGTTTTCTGGTTTGAGTTAAGGATGAAAATATGGATCAAGGTTAAGCATGAAAGGGTGAGGGTTAAGGGACAAAGCCACAAATAGGGTTGCTTTCTCAAGATCATAGAGATGATCCAAGTAAGTTCCTTTGGATTTAGGCAACACAAGGTAAAAGGAATAAGCTAGTCTCATAAGAGAACAATAAAACTGGAAACAGAAGGCCAATAAATGGACTTACATCCAACTCCACAAAGCAAAATAGGAAACAGAATGCCAATAGATGGACTTACATCTAACTCCACAAACAAAATAGATGAGCAAAAAGAAAAACCACATGAGCAAATGCATCAAAAGCAATCACATCAATCAATCATCACACTCTATATACAAACAAGAGTCTCAGACAAATGGTTGGGCTTTAGTCAAGAGGGGTCATATCAACCTCGACAAACAAGCCAAAACTGTAGGGGTGTTCTGAAGCTCTTAACCACTAACATGGAGAGTTAGGGTGAAGCTGATGAAAATAGGAAATGAGGATGAGACCTCATGCTCTTAACCCTGGCCTAGGTGAGCTCAATGATAATGAAAACGTTGGGATCCAGAATGATGGATCCTATTCCACTTGACAGACACTATACAAAGATCTTGGGTACTTGTTCAAGAGCATCAGCACGTAGTGCGAGCATAATGAACGACTCACTGAATAACAAGGGATTGATTGCTAATCCCTTCTATCTGTCAATTGCCTCTTCACTTAGGAGGACTTATCAAGTAACATGCCTCACTTAGAGGTCTTTAGCACAAATGTAAACAATCACAAACATGGCCTCATAAGGAGGACTTCAGCCAAATGCCTGCCAAAAAGGCGACAGGACTTCCAGACTACATGGAGTAAGAAGGCTAAACTACCTCAGTGGTGTATCAACCACAAATCAAAGCTCAAGCAAGAGCAAAGCTAGCAACTAATGTACCTGTACAAAAGCTTAAACAGTTAATATTGTATTCAGAAAACCAACAGACAAACAGTGGAACCAATGCAACTGTACATAATTCAAATCCCAAGTGCAAGCACTCAAATGAGTTCATCACATCAACGTACCTATAACACAACAAGAGTTAGTGATCAAAGCAAATGGAATCTCAAATAATGAGGCCACACCAATCATCAAAGCTAAATGCTCAAATCTGAAACATAAAGCACAATTAGTGAGTACAAACCACTAGTACAAAGACTAGGGTCAAAGGCAAATCAAATAACCAAAACAGAAGTCAATATTTCACATGAAGCACATTCAATCAGACAAGAAAGAGTCCTCAAAAGGACCAAAACCAAATCATAAGGCAAAGCCAACAAATGATCAATGTAAAGCAGAGGCAAGCAATGTGATCAAAATGGACAATCAAATTAGAAAATCCAAATCAAAACAGAAAAGCATCCAATGATCATGAATTTTTTTATGTGATTTCACCATGTTATGAACAAGCATCTTGCAAAGAATTAGATCCAGAAGAGCTCAAATGATAGGTAAATGAAAATGCACAAATGCAACATTAAATATGTGACACAAATTGTCACACCATATGTTCATGTGTCCAAAACAGTGATGGCATATGATAAAAATGCCAAACCAATTCTCAAAAATCATGTCACATGTTAGGATTAAGCATGCCAAATTTCAAATCCATTGGATAAACCATGAGCATTTCACAAACAAATGAATGCAACATATCAATATGGCATCATGTTCAATCATAACTTCACAATTTAAAATCCAGCAACAAACAAATCATGAAAATAACACCAAAAAATAATAGATATCAACACAAGCATGTGAAAAAAAGTTTGGATCAATTTGGACATGTCTTCTATTTTTTATGATTTTTTGAAATTGAATGAACAAAATGAAATAAAATGAAAATCATGTGGAAAATGAAATGTGAATGAAAATCAGAAAGTGCATAATGCCAGATTCGAACCCATGCGTCCAAGGTTCATGAGCGTATCAAATAAAATCCATAAACATGCATTAGGGAAGGATCAAACTCATGCACTGAAGGCAGGAAATGAAATGAAATAAAATTCACAAAAACGCATAGGGTGAGAATCGAACTGATGCGCGCTAGGTTCAAAGCGAAAATCCAAATAAATTCACAAAGCACAAGGCCAGGTATCGAACTGAGGCACGCAAGGTCATAAGCACTCCCCAAAACGAATTGGCCAAAGTAATGGTTGATTCTTGCTCCAAACTACACCAGGATCATGAATCTACCAAGAAACTTGGTGTTTGTGTGAAGAATTTTGAGATTCGATGAGAGAGAAAATTGAGAGGGAAATGAAATTTTTGATCCAAATTCTGTTATTCTTTCCAATTGTGATTAAGATTTGGCTTATATATGGTCCCTTAATCATGCTGAACTTGAGATTAGGCATTGGTTAATTGTGATTAAGGAAAAATGAGGTGTGATGCCAAAAATGCAAATGTGACCATGCATGGCTAACGTGCACGTGAACAGTGCCATGTTATGCATCAATTCCACTTAAAATCAGTCAATAAACAACATGGAAGTGTTGATTTGCTTATATGATCCACCAATTTTGAATTGTCCATTTTCCCTCCAAAATGCACATGTATGGACACTTGATCATGTGAGCTTCTTTCATGCAAGGCAATGATTGATTTGTAATCTCTTGGTCATAAGGAGCATTTTGCAAAAAGAGTGGTTCAATTTGGAGTTTTGAATCAAAAGTTATGGCATTTTGAACTTCCATGCATACTTTGTGATCATTTGGCCATAACTCCTCAACCAATTATCAAATGGACATTATATAGGACTTTTTGAAAAGAGGAGAGAAAGATATTCAACTTTCATGTTCACCAAAAATCCATTTGAAGCTTCTTTGATTTTAGAAAGTCAAGTTGAATGTGGACCAAAAACTTGCCATTTTTGGAAACTTGAAATTACAGGTCACTTTCCATTTTGGGAAACTTTTGATTTGACTTCAAAATCTTCAAGATAGATGTTTGACATGATGAAAAGGCCTTGTATGAACATGATTAGGATGAGGAAATTCCATTCCTCAACTCAAAGCCCTCAGTTGACTGCATAGTTGATAATATGGTCCTCAGATGACCTTGACAATGCCTGATGAACTTGAGCCTTTACCACTTGGGGAATTTGTTTCAAAATGAACCTCTAGCTCATATAAGCTCAATATAATGATAATGTGATCCTCATCTCAAGAAAATACCATCAGCTTTTATACAAAGGAAATCCTTGAAGTGATTGACCTGTGATTGCTTAGACTGCAAAACAAATGTTAGATGACATATTTTTGGTGCTTTTGGTTAGTGATTAAAACAGGAAAAGCAATGATATACAATGCAAACATGCCTGGTGATCTCAAACCACTCACAAGAGATATCTACCGAAAAGAAAGAAAGCCAAGATGCTCAAATGATCCTTGAGGCTATGCAATGCAATGGTATGATGCCATGAGGGATCTTAGGGACAAAATTGGGGTCTTACAGATGCCCCTATTTAAGATCATTCTAGCCGGAGAAACGAAGGTTAAGATCTTCGTCTCGACGAGGTAGAATGGGCTTAAATAACAACAATGAGACAAATTTTGGTCCCTGAGAGACCTTATGATGCAAATGTATGTATGCAAAACAAACTATCTCTGTGCGAATATGGGTCCACAAAGAAGAATGAAATCAGGAGAAATTTGAAAATCCATAGGAGTAATATACTCACTGATGGAACAGAGACTCTATCGGGACTCTTATGGGGATAAGAAAAAAGAAAAAGTGCGTGAGCAGGACACGACTTGAAACTGGAGACTTCACTGGGGAGAAAAATTCCAAAGGGAGACAAAACTGACGGAAATACACAAGCTGACTCAAAGATGCATGTGCTGAGGAATACGCCAACACAACAAAACTATCCGCAAAGGATACTTCAGATAAAAATCCGGACTCGGGCTGGGGAAAGAGCTGACAAGACAACTCTGCCAGGAAAATGCATGTATTGGGGAGTATGCCAACACAGCACAAGGCGAATCACAACAACAACTCCGCTGGGGAAATCTAAGAGACTCTCTAGGGGAAGCAAAAGGATGAGGTGTTACCGGTTAGTGGGCAACAAGCTCAGGAAGAATGAATATCTAAGACCGGTGTACGGGTGAGAGATATCAATCGACCAAATCATCTGAGGAAGACCTGACCAAGGTATGTTTCAACTTGGGGAAATCTGACTCCACAGGGGACCGAGGTCATAATAGGGAGCAGAAAGGAAGGAACACCAAGGATACCTGGTAGTAGGTATATAATAGGTGACCGACCGAGGCGTGAATTGGTGTGTGTTCCAAAATACTCATCATCCTGAAGAAAGCTAGAAAAGCAGACTTGTTTATAGGATGGACATTCGATTCTGCAAAGAAAACGAATCTTACTCGACTGGAGAAAGACAGAAAGCTTCAACCGAAGAGTGCATGAGATATATTATCTATTGCCGTCATAACGTAGACAATATACTCGCATGGAAGATTATCCATAACCGGGTTGTAGGCTGTTAAAGGATAAACCGACCGAAATCGTGAATTGGCTTGTGTTCCAAAACACTCATCATCCTGGAAGAGAGCAAAAGCAAACTTGTTAAAGGATGGACATTCGATTCCACAAGGAATACGAATCTTACTCAACTGAAGAAAGACAAAGTTTTGACTGAAGAATGCATGAGATATATTATCTATTGCCGTCATAACGTAGACGATATACTCGCATGGAAGATTATCCGTAACCGGGTTGTAGGTTGTTAAAGGATAAATCAACCAAAATCGTGAATTGGTTTGTGTTCCAAAACACTCATCATCCTGGAAGAGAGCAAAAGCAAACTTGTTAAAGGATGGACATTCGATTCCACAAGGAATACGAATCTTACTCAACTGAAGAAAGACAAAGTTTTGACTGAAGAGTGCATGAGATATATTATCTATTGCCGTCATAATGTAGCTAATATACTCGCATGGAAGATTATCCGTAACCGGGTTGTAGGTTGACAAAGGATA
The DNA here is from genome assembly GCF_024323335.1 of Lathyrus oleraceus. Taxonomy (NCBI): domain Eukaryota; kingdom Viridiplantae; phylum Streptophyta; class Magnoliopsida; order Fabales; family Fabaceae; genus Lathyrus; species Lathyrus oleraceus. The sequence goes on from NC_066580.1 coordinate 348,810,353, forward strand.
AATCGTCCAAAACGAAAGGCATCATGATACTAAACTAGGTATGTAATGATAACCATTCAAAGGAGAAACAATCGTTACCAGCAACAAAAGGGTAGACGAGAGATGACTCACTGTGGATAAATTGCGCAAACAAGGCAACTATCCAAACAAAATCGGGTAGAATGAATATTCGATTCCGCAAAGGAACACGAATCTTACTCAACTGGGGAAACACAACAGGCTTCGGCCAATGAGTGCATGAGATATATTATCTATTGCCGTCATAACATAGATAAAATACTCGCATGGAAGATTATCCGTAACCGGGTTGTAGGTTGTTAAAGGATAAATCGACCGAAGTGAAAGGACATCGGGATACCAGACTAGGTATATAATGATGACCAATCAAAGGGAACAACAAACATTACCGGCGAACAGTAAATGAAGGAGGACCCGCTGGGGATAAAATTGCTTACTCGGAGCAATTATCCACAAGAAGGAGGGAATATCAAGACCGAATAATGGATAATGATAACCGTCAAAGAGGGGATTACATCTACCGGTTACTGGGTAGAAAACCACAAAAAGTCTGTTGAGGATCTAGGTGAGAAAATAGGATTTACAACTACCGGTTAGTAGGTAGAAAACCGCAGACTCTGATGGGGAGACAAAAGAGTGTAGGATATACAACTACCGGTTAGTAGGTAGAAGACCAAAAATTCCGCTGGGGAAATAAGATGAATGAGTGCCGGTTAGTGAGCAACTATTCATTTATACCACAGGGAAGCACAAGAGACAGTCACAAAAAAGCCAATTCAGGATCGAACCAAAAAGGCAAACTGAATCAAGACTCGTCCTAATGAGGGAATAACTCAAATAGGGAAACTCGTCCCAATATATGCGTTGGGAGGAAACGGAAACAATCGTCATCCACGAGGATATAACTCGGTGGGGAAATGGCAGAAGGAAAGATAAACATTCTCTGCTTAAGGGGCTGACTCTATATTGAGAGATTAGACACCTGACATCTGCTTGGGGAGATCTACTGGGGAGTTCTATATCACCAATTAGAAGGAGACAACAATCAAAAGATATATGGCAAAGAATGCGACATGAATATCTGAATGTTAATGATTATGCATGTATATGCGTGGTTTGTGTTTGATGAATGCTGACAAACAAACATACCTAACACAAACAGGTCCAGGAATCAAACATCCGGTACTACATCTCAAGCGAGAAAGCCAGGATCACCAGAGAACAGTCAATCTGCCGGGAGTCCAAGACAACAAAATCTCTGCAGAGATGAATCATCAGTCTCAGTTGGGGAAAGGTGTTTATTGCACAGGCAGAAACTGCCACAACAACAACTCCAAGCAAATCCACTAGGGAATCTACTGAGGGGTATAATAGGAGTCTGGGGAACAACCACCAAAAACCAAACTCACTGAGGAGATCACACTCGCTGAGGAGCAAAGATCGCACAAGTAGAATCTGCCACACACGCAACTCTACTGGGGATCAGAGACATCAGGGAATCACCCAACCTCTGCAGGGGAGGAAAACATAAGAGGTTCCGGAGGGATCATCAGTCATAACCGGAGAAAAGAGTTTATTGCACAGGCAGAAACGGCCACAAAACAAACTATGCTGGCAACTTCACTGCGGAATAAATGAGAGGAAACTGGTGATCAAACACCGAGTACCCAACCTGCTGAGGAAAATACGTCCTGCTGAGGAAAGAGGATCTCTGCCCTGTTGCTGAAAGGGAGAATGGTGAATATCTCAACAAATATACCACTCAGGGATGAACCAACATAGATTAAGTTCACCACACCAACCACTCTGGTGGGGATATATCCGAAGGAAATCTGGGGATCAACCACCAAATACCGAATCTTCCAGAGAGTATCACACCTGCTGGTGAGGAAAGATTGTTGCTCTGCTAGAGAGATGAAGGTTTAAATCTTCAACAAGCGCTCTTCTTGGGAACTGCCCCACAATAGTGTTCAAACAACACTCTACTAGGAATGAACCACGAAAGTGTTCAAACAACACTCTACTAGGAATGAACCACGAAAGGGGCCCGGAGGAGGAAGATACAACGATGCAAGGGATACGAACAAACGCCTTACCCTGTTGGGAATCATACCACCCTTGGGAGAGCACTGAGGATCTCTTAAGTATCTTTTATCATTGTGAATGTTCACTTTGTTTAAAAACAAGTTATGAAAAAATCATTTTTCAAAACAATGATATTTTATCAATTAAAATATGCAAAACATTTGTTGAATAGAAACAAATAAGAGTGCAAATAATTGGATAAAAAGCTCAAATTTATTTAATGGAATGGTAGCCTGCAAATGGCAAGACTCCATAGATCTGTACAAGTTTTAAATTGGTGATATATATTGGAAAAGGGCTACATTGAACATAATGACCATTTCTCCACCAATTCCGAATTCGATGTATCCGAAGCTTTAGTCGACGACGAATCAAGAATTTTTGGCGGATGACAGATGTAGAATACAGTCTTGTCAGGATGCAGTTACTTGCCAAATCCCTAATTTTTGCCTAGACTGCCCCAGGGTGAGGTACTCAATCTAGCTGGATGCAAAATATATTCTTTTTTTTTCATGTCTTTAACTTTTGCCTGGATTGCCCTTTCGGGTTTTCCACCGAGACGCTCATTTTTGCATAAGCTGCCCTTTCGGGTTTTTAACTTAGCGAGCTATTCTGTTTTTATTTTTAGGCGAAGTATTTCTTGACTGCATCTGAATTCACAGGACGAGCGAAATCCTCCCCATCCATAGTTGTAAGCATCAAAGCACCGCCTGAAAAGGCTCTCTTGACAACATATGGACCCTCGTAGTTTGGAGTCCACTTGCCCCTAGAATCGGGCGCGAAAGACAAGACTTTCTTGAGCACAAGGTCACCTTCTCGGAACGCACGAGGCTTGACCTTCTTATCGAATGCTTTCTTCATTCTCTGTTGATATAACTGACCATGACACATGGCAGTCAATCGCTTCTCTTCGATCAAATTCAACTGGTCGTAACGACTCTGAATCCATTCAGCATCAGTCAACTTGGGGTATGAGGACGCCATTTTTCTTTCATTTTCCTCTTTTACTTTTTTTTTTTTTGATTTTGATTTTTTTTTTTGATTTTTTTTTTCACCCCCTCTTTTTTTTTACATTTGTAAAACCCCAATTTGACTGTTGCCAGGTTTTCAAGATGCAGCTGAATGATCTTCTTTTCATGCTCAAGAAGACGGGTAATCTCATCAAGAATCCCTTCAACATCATCTTCCTCTGCTTCGAATACAGGGAATTCAAAATTGGGAGATGGCGTTGGATCATTATATTCAATGGGTTTAGAAATCAACCTGCATAATGATTTTGGATATGAAAGCTTTTAGAAAACAAACAAGACAATCATTATGCAGATGAAAAGATTGCTTTTATTCTTGTTTTTAGGTTTTTTGTGATCACCGATTTCATGCAAAAAAGCAAAAAGTGAAAATAACTGGAAAAACAAACATTTAACATGAATTTATTGAATGAAAATATCATTGTATTAAATGATGCCAACAATATCATAACTTCTCCTTTTGGCATGGGAGAAGGGTTTTCAAACAAAGTGACTATTACTCTGACTTATGGATAACTGTAGGAACATCCACAGCGACCCAATTGTTGCAGATCCCACCAGGGATGACAAAATTGTCAGAATCCTCGGCATCCTCTTCCAAGACAGCAGCAACTTCTTCACTCTGAGCAGTGTGGATGAAACCTCCACTCTTGAACAACCCTTTCTCATTGAAGACCCCAGAAGAAAAGCCAATGCCAGCCCGGGACTTGTTATCTTCAAGCTCGATCATTTTTCCTAGACCAGCAACTGCACCACATTCAATGGCCAGTTTCGCATCTCGATAGGAAGCAAATGAAAGAGTTCTCTTCTCAACAGGCTCGGCTATAGATAAAGCTTGGAAAGGAGTTCCAACTTCATCCTCAGCATCTATGTATGAGAAGAAAGACAAGTGGCTAACCAGGAGAGCCTTTTATCCCCCTACCACAACCAGTTTCTTATTCTTCACGAATTTCAGCTTCTGGTGTAGGGTGGATGTCACGGCGCCAGCCTCGTGAATCCATGGTCTACCAAGGAGACAGCTATAGGATGGGTGGATATCCATAACCTGAAAGGTAATCTGGAAATCACTTGGTCCAATCTTGATTGGGAGATCAACTTCCCCAATCACAGTCTTACGCGACCCATCAAAAGCTTTCACAACAACTCCACTCTGCCTCATGGGAGGCCCTTGATATGACAATCTAGAGAGAGTGGATTTTGGAAATACATTTAAGGATGACCCAGTGTCCACCAGCATGTTGGACATGGTGTCGTCTTTACAATTCAAGGAAATGTGAAAAGCCAAGTTGTGGTCTATTCCCTCCTCAGGGAGATCAGAGTCACAGAAACTCAAAGTGTTACAAGCAGTAATGTTTGCAACAATGCTATCAAACTGTTCTATAGTGACATCGTGATCAACATATGCCACATCCAAGACTTTCTACAGAGCCTCTTTATGCGGTTATGAATTCAGAAGCAACGATAACACGGAAATCTTGGATGGTGTTTGTAGAAGTTTGTCTACAACATTGTACTCACTCTTCTTGATGAGCTTCAGCATCTCATCACAGTCTTCTTTCAAATTTTCACTAGGGCCAACAGAAGCAGGAGTCTTTTGTACGGAGGAGGATTTAACAACAGGTGCCGGATTAGGAGAATTCACCGCATTCCCGACCCGACGTTCAATAGAATCAGCAACAGCCTGGGGCTTCGGAGGTGCAGAAAACACACGACCGCTACAGGTCAACCCACTGACATCAGCAATATTCACCACAGAGGAGGAAGGCAACGACACTTCTTTCCCATTTTCCACAACCACAACATTGTATCGGAAGGGAATTACCTTCTCAGAAGAATAAGGCATAGGACCGACAGGTTTGGTAATCAGGGAAGGAGAAACCTTCGGCTTGCTACCATCATACTTAATGATAACAGGCTCAGGTATCCTGAACACCGGAGAAATCACATTAACCTCAGGTTCATCTTCGTCAACATTCCTATTCTGAAGGATCTCAATGACTCCTTCATCCAGCAATTCCTGAAGGTCTTTCGGCACTTGGCGACAACCCAATCTGTTAACAGAGCAAATTCGGCATCTATCATGATCGTGCTCCAAATGACTGTACTCACACAGCAGACGATGCAACTCGACCAACGACTGTCGAATATGGTTAACATATTTGACTTTGTATTTGCCAGGGCAACCCTGGACCATGTTAACAGACTTCCCATGCTCGAGCAATGGGTTCTTCTTAACATTAGGACCTGAATCCTCAAAGCTCAAAATACCACACCTTACAAGGTCTTGAACCTTGATCTTCAGCTGCAAGCAATTATCCACATCGTGGCCAGGAGCACCCGAATGATACACACAATGCAACTCAGGCTTATACCACCACTGAGGGTTAACAGGTATAGCCGGTGGGTCTCTTGGAGTAATCAATTTCCTCTCTATCAAAGAGGGATACAGTTCTGCATATGACATCGGAATCGGATCAAACGTGATCTTCTTCCTCTCATAACTTGTACTGGCTTGATTACTATTACGAGGCTGGTAGGCCTGCTGTTGAGGACGATATTGTTGTTGCTGATATTGCTGAGATGGTTGTTGATTATTGCTGTGCTGATGATACTGTTGGTTGTCTCTGAAGACAGGTGCTATATGAGCCACCTGATGCTGATTACCGGCTGGATGCACAGGCTTCCTCTTTGCAGAGGGTCTTCTGGATTTAACATGGGAGGTCACAGCATGTGCCTCTCCATCTTTCTTCTTCGCAAACGCCCCATATCATTTGGTAGAAGAGCCTTCATCTTTGGTTAGCCGTCCTTCACAGACTCCTTCCTCTAGTCGCATCCCCATGTTCACCATCTCGGTGAAGTCCGAAGGAGCGCTAGCAATCATCCACTCGTAATAGAATGAGCTCAAGGTCTTCAGAAAGATCTTGGTCATTTCTTTCTCTTCCAGCGGAGGCACAATCTGAGCTGCCAACTCTCGCCACCTCTGGGCGTACTCTTTGAACGTTTCCTTGTCCTTCTGGGACATGGCCCGCAACTGATCCCGATCGGGAGCCATATCCACGTTATACTTGTACTGCTTGACGAAGGTTTCGCCAAGATCATTGAAGGAACGGATGTTCGCACTGTCCAGACTCATATACCAACGCAGTGCAGCACCGGACAAACTGTCCTGGAAATAATGAATGAGTAGCTGAACATTATTCGTTTGAGTTGACATTTTCCTGGCATACATGACCAGGTGGCTGAGAGGGCAGGTGTTCCCCTTGTATTTTTCAAAGTCAGGGACCTTGAATTTCACAGGAATTTTTACACCGGGAACCAAACAAAGCTCGGCAGCAGAATTGCCAAAGAGGTCTTTTCCTCGAAGATTCTTCAATTCCTTGCGCAGCTCAAGAAATTGGTCATTCATAACATCCATCTTCTCATGAACATCTGGGCCCTCAGACGGCTCAGAATGATAGATGGTGTCGTCTACCCTAGGAACGGTATGCACGACAGGAGGAGGAACAACAAGGACCGGGCTAGATGCTGGCATCGAAGCAAAGGTCGGAGCAGGAATATCAGGCATAAAGTTGGGAGGCATCCCCCACGAAAACCCGGACGGCATGGCTGTTGGCACAAAATGGGCACTGGCAGCAGGCACAGCTGAGGAAACAATCTCAGAGATGACTGTCCTCTGGGGAGGAGTTGAAGGTGTTGGAGACGACTGGCTCTGGGCAGCCAAGAACGATTCCATCAAAGCACTCAGTCTGGCGACTTCTTCCTTGAGTTCACGGTTCTCTTGCTCTAGATGATCCATCAATCTGGAAGAGTTGGCTCTGGTGTAGTACCGGTGAGTCAGTTTGTCTTCAAAATAAATGAAGAGCACACAGTCAGATCATAGGACAGGAGACCGGAACAAAACCTGCTTATGCATATGATGCATGTAATGCTCGTGCCTATGATTTGTTTTTTATTTCAAAGGAACTTCAGGGTGTTATTTGCAAATTTGAAATATTAAACATTTGTTCGTATATGGAAAATATCTCATCGAATACATCTGAGAAAAGAAGTACAGCATTGTCGATCATATTACAAGAGAAAAGGAAAATAATCATCCTATGGATCCCTAGAAGCTCGGGACACCGGAAGATAAGCTGCACGAAGCCTCTTCACCTCTCTCTCATAAGCTGCTTTCATATCTGGTTTTTCTTTGGCGAGTCTGTCGTACCTCCTTTTCCAGAACTTGGAAGACTGAGGAAGTAGAGAAGTCCATGCATCATCAGGATCGTCAATGACCTGATGCTCGAGGAACTCAATCATAACATCCTTCTCCTTAATCTGATGAAGCAACTCTTCTCTTTCACGGATCCAGGCACGTGAAAGGTCTTCGTCTCTCAACTCCTCTACGCCTTGATTAGGGAGGGTTGAAGGCCCAACCACAATCAAAGGTGTAGGTCTCGGATAGTCGTAAGGCATGAGATACTCAGATGCTCTCTTCCTTACCCAAGTAGTGTACGGCTCCAAAGCAATGCAGTTCTTAGGACCCAACTCATTCCTGCGCTTCTTATGGATCTTGCACCAAGCGCGAACCATTCTGCCCTTCAAGCCTTGGGGATCTTTACCCTCCTAAAAGAACACACCTTCTAATAGAATGTTATTAGGTTTATCCTTTAGGGGGAACCCAAGCTGACGACGTGCTAACACAGGGTTGTAGCTAATCCCACCACATGTACCAAGAAGAGGCACATTGGAGAATTCACCACAAGAGTCGATAATCTGCACTCCATCATATACACGATTATACCAAGAGATATCATCATTAGTGAGAGACATGAGCCTCGTAGACCACCGTAGACATCCCTCGTTCTCCTTGAAGGCGACCGTCTGAGGTAAGTGAGAAATAAACCACTTATACAACAGAGGCAAACATCACACAATAGCGCCACCACCCTTTGCATTCCTCAGATGCAAAGAGACATAGGTATCACCCAACAGAGTCGGAACGAGATTAAGAGCAGAGAAGATCCTAATAGCGTTCACATCCACAAATTTGTCGATGTTGGGAAACAATACCAATCCATAGATGAGAAGTACACATATGGCTTCAAAGGCATCCTCACTCATGGCCTTCCCATAAACGGTAGCTTGAGCGACGAGGAACTCAGAAGGGAGACCTTGAATTCCACCTTTGGTCGTCATATGAGCACGAATCAGAGACTCATCTATGTGCAACAGGTCAGCTATCTCTTGAGAAGTAGGAATACTCTTCAAGCCACTGAATGACAACTGATCCAGAATCGATATACCCACCAGATAAGCATACTCCTCAAGGGTAGGCAACAGCTGAAAGTCCGGAAAAGTGAAGCAATGGTACAGAGGATCATAACACTGCACCAAAGTACCCACCAACCCTTCATCAACCTGAGTAGTCAGAAGAGGCAGAAGCTTCCCAAAACGAGCTTTGAAACCCAAGGGATCTAGTACATAAGATGTCAGATTCCTTAACTCTTTCAGATCAGGTTGTCTGAAGCTGTACTTCTTTGTATGCCTTTTTTGTCTTTCCATATCTGAAAATTTTGCAAATAAACCCCTTATGTTCCTTGAAAATTTTCTTTTTTTTGATGATATGGATGCAGATGAATGCAACAATCACACTCAAGGATCAAGCAAAGCACACCAAACAAAGGTCATGGGATGGCTCATATTATCCTTAATATCAATCATCCATTTTGGTGGATTATGGTTTACACCTTATCGACACCCAAGTTCCATTGATATTAACGATATACGAACGACTCAACCATCTTTAATATCAATCATCCATTTTGGTGGATTATGGTTTACACCTTATCAACACCCAAGTTCCATTGATATTAAGGATGTATGAACGGATCAACCATGAATCACGGGTTTGTTGCGAGTCACGAGCATGGAGTCTCGGTTAAGAACCACCCAAAGGGAGTGTACTAGGGTTTAAACCTGCCGAGCATGTTCTACCAGAGGTTCCCATAGTCATCATCCCATCTTTCGAATATTATCGGAGAAACGAATACTCGTATTCCAAAAATATTCTCAAGAGAGACTCTTATGAGTGTAGTATCGCGTAACAATCGTATCAAATCTTACATTTGAACGACCTCCGCACTACGTCCTAAAAATAGGCCAAGATGGGCTTGGTAAACTAAGGTCCTTGGCTTCTAAGGCACATATGGGAAAGAGTAATGTCTAACCACAAATGACTTGTGTGACATTATTATCTCAACATGACCTCCACCAAGTGAATGGACTCGCAAGTCAACTTGCTAAGGAATAACTCCACACAAGTCGACGAGACTATGCCATTCTCCTATCCTAAGGTGCACTCGAGTTCGGGTATAAAACTCATCTCACAGAGATCACCAAGCAATGCAAGCAATTGATATATCAAGCAATTCAAACATTACAACCAATACAGTAATCCCAAATTGCACAAAAATATGTCATAAACAATATAACACAACAATTGTGAAAAGTTGGCAAAACCCACCAAGGAGATAGATTCCCCAGCATAGTCGCCACTTTTCTGTAGCGGTGTATTTGTTACCATTGGAAATATTAACTAAATCCAAGGTAAATCATACAAAGTCGAGTCGCCACCGCACTTCTATTTATCCAAAGGAATGGTTAGAAAGCGAACAAAAACCTATAAAGTTTTACAAACAAAACTAGTAAAAGACAGAGATCTGGGTGGTAAGGGGGTTGATTATGCAAAGGGAAGGTGTTAGGCACCCAATGCATCCTAGGTATTCCTAGGGAGCCCTTTTCACAACTTGTTGTATTGGTTATTGTTTATGAAATTATTTTGTGCAAACATGATTGAAGAGATGAGAGAAGAATATACAAGTTTATTTACATTTTTGTGTTTGGATGGATGAACCCATTGCCTACGTACCTTCTCATGAAAGATAAGGATCAAAACCCCGTAGTTCGGGTAACAAATTTCAAAACAGTGAGTGGATTGATTTTAAACAAAAGCCTTAAGGTTTTTCATTATCAAAGGGAGAAAACTCGACCTGAACAACCACAAGTCCACCATGTGAGAACAGCTTCAACATGGTAGTGAGGGGTTAACCCTATAATAAGCAGGGAAGTCTTACAATTCAATCACTAAGGACAAAAGGTGAGATTTACATCAACTACTAAGATAATTCAAATCTATGGCTAATGCATGAAAATTTTGATTAAGAAGTGGACAAGGGCCACAAAAGCAATTGAGTGGGTTGAATTAACCAATTAGAAGTATTCACAAACATGGTCAAAGTTGACTTATAGTTCAATTCAAAATGAGTATTATGAAAAGAAAGTTTGAAAATCAAAGGCATAAGGCCTAGGTTTCTAATGTTGAAAACAAGTCAAATGTTTGCACAAAAGTTTTCTGGTTTGAGTTAAGGATGAAAATATGGATCAAGGTTAAGCATGAAAGGGTGAGGGTTAAGGGACAAAGCCACAAATAGGGTTGCTTTCTCAAGATCATAGAGATGATCCAAGTAAGTTCCTTTGGATTTAGGCAACATAAGGTAAAAGCAATAAGCTAGTCTCATAAGAGAACAACAAAACTGGAAACAGAAGGCCAATAAATGGACTTACATCCAACTCCACAAAGAAAAATAGGAAACAGAATGCCAATAGATGGACTTACATCTAACTCCACAAACAAAATAGATGAGCAAAAAGCAAACACACATGAGTAAATGCATCAAAAGCAATCACATCAATCAATCATCACACTCTATATACAAACAAGAGTCTCAGACAAATGGTTGGGCTTTAGTCAAGAGGGGTCATATCAACCTCGACAAACAAGCCAAAACTGTAGGGGTGTTCTGAAGCTCTTAACCACTAACATGGAGAGTTAGGGTGAAGCTGATGAAAATAGGAAATGAGGATGAGACCTCATGCTCTTAACCCTGGCCTGGGTGAGCTCAATGATAATGAAAACGTTGGGATCCAGAATGAGGGATCCTATTCCACTTGACAGACACTATACAAAGATCTTGGGTACTTGTTCAAGAGCATCAGCACGTAGTGCGAGCATAATGAACGACTCACTGAATAACAAGGGATTGATTGCTAATCCCTTCTATCTGTC